>NW_008581958.1:27979-52400 GCF_000691845.1 Merops nubicus
TTTGCAGGTCATATTGTCCTCTCTGCCCCATTGCTCATGCATTGATGAGCCTGCCTTAATCATCCAGAAAACCAACAGACACATCAGTAGGGTGGTATGATTTTGCATGCCTTGTTAATAAACCACCTCTGAAGTACTCCTGGTACAATAATCACAACCCTGAAGCATACATCCATGAGAACGAGTCACCAAAATATTCTGGAAACCTTGTTATGTTGAAACCAAATGCAAAAGCACTTTGCAATGTGATAAAAAGTCTTTCAGACACAGCAGATTTAAGGCAAGTTTCTAAAGCTTGGTTACTGATATTTGTTTACACTCCATAGGACATAGCTATAGTTTGCATAAAATAGATAAGATCTAAAATCTTCACCTCCCTCTTCCCATCCCAGCCTGTTTTATCCTGAAATTGGTGGCAAAGCCCATCTTCGAGCAGAGAAACTGCTGCCTGTGTGAACAGGAGTGGTCCACACTCCCTGCTAGTGTTCGCCGCTGTCATCAGCACAGAAGATCGTAGGCTGGAACACTAGACAGGCCCTGTAAACTGCAAAGCACCACCATGCCTAAGCCTTGCATTGAAGGAACCCCATGGATTTGGGTCACCGTTGCAGCTCAAGGAGGTCAGAGCAGTCAAGCATCCCATCTTGCTTGAAGATGCAACAACTGGCCTAGTCCCTTCAGCATCATTTCCCTCTCTTGCCCTTATCACTTTTAAATTATATAAAGAAACTCCCAGCTTGCAGCCCCCGCCGTGGTGAGCTGGTCCTTTATTATCCTTTTCCTTTCTGGCACAGCAGCCAAGAACAAGACAGAGTCAAGTCCACCGTTATCGGTCTCACTGGAAGCTCGAGCATCTGGTGCCACATCTTGTGGCATCCTTTCAAAAGATCAGCCAGGCAGCTGCTGAGCACATGTGCAAAGAGAAAGCGCTGCCTGCTAGCTAAAGCAAGGCTGTAATAATGGCATTCACTCTCGGCAGCACCATCCTTGCTGGGGGTGGCTTCCTGGACCCTCCGAGCTCTGAGATTTCGGTGCGATATAAAGCAGCTCCCACACCAACACTGAACATCAGGCTGAGTGCAGGGGGGATCACTTTGTTCCCCCTACAGCACAATGATTTAGAAAGTCACTGAAAGATGGAGATGCTCAGATTTGTGGGTTCAAGCATCAGGTCAGATGTTGTATTGCCATAGGTCTCCATCTTTGTGTAGAACAGCCAGAAGACCTCCAGTTTGGCACTGCCTTTATAGAAAAAGATGTCTTGGAAGCACCTGAATTGCACTAATGTCCAGGGAAAATGGTTATCTGCAGGGCGCAGGCAATGCCTGGCATAGCAAGTCCATGTAGCAGCACATTGGGAAGCACAGCACCATGGGCATGGCCTCCTGCAAGCTGCAGAAGGACCATCCTTGTTCCTCTCACTAGGCCCAGTGCTGAATGTTGGTATATGCCCCAAGAATGTCAGAACTGAACCGTCATAGCAGAGGTGCAACCCTGAGCCTCCTAGGAAATGGTTTAACATCTTCTAAGATCAGGCTGCAAGTTGTGAGTTTTGGGCAGGGAAATCCATATTTGTTTGTGAGCACAATAGCTTTATTTACTCATCCTTTGCATTTTCCCTTTATGACTTGGGACATTTTTCTGGCACATAAAATCCATTTTTTTGCAGAGAAAGGTCAGGATCTTCCTGCAGATGAAATTACAATGCTGCATAACTTTAACTTCTCCTGTCCCTATTGTGGGAGGCTGACTTAGGGCAGGAAGGGGACATCAAACAGTCCAAAGCATCAGATGTCCATTACATCACCCACTCGCTCCCTCCCACACCTCTGGCTGGGGCTGAGGTGATTGTGCACGTACAGGATCATCACTTTTTTATTTCTTCTAGTGAGTTGATGCTGGAACATACCATATGGCAAACTCAGAGCTGATGCCTTCAGGGGAAGGCTCAATAATACAGCTGTGGAAGCTAAATTAGGTGTCAAAGTGCTACTGGACAGAAAGAATGGACAGATGGGCCAAGGCAGAAACAGCTATAATAGTCCCAGACTCATTTTCAATAATCTTATCAACGCTTATGGGATCTTACCAATGCTGATCAGTATCTAAAGGGCAGATGTCAAGAGCCATATTCTTCTCCGTGGTGCCCAGTGACAGGACAAGGGGCAACAGGAGGTTTCACCTGAACAGGAGGAATTTCTTTGCTGTGAGGGTGCCCAAAGAGGCTGTGGAGTCTCTTCTGGAAAAATTCCAAACCCACCTGGACATGATCCTGGGCACCCTGCTGTGGGTGACCCTGCTGGAGCAGGGGGTTTGAACGAGATATCTCCAGAGGTCCTTCCAACACCTACAATTTTGTAATTTACCCAGCCAACAGGTTTAAATTCAGTTCTTTTTCTTGGAGAAGTGCTGGTTCTGGGAAGGCTGGTGATAAGGCAAGATATGCTGCAGGGAGAGGCTTGTATTTTTTGAGAGCTTGAGCTCTGCATGTCTACCAGGGCTGGGAAGTTGTCAATGAGCATCTTATTCCTCTTCCTTGGTCACTTTTCCCTATTGCCTGCTTTCCCATTCCCCAGTCCTGAAAGTACAGCACACACGTGGCATGTACAGCAGCTGGGTGGGAGGTGAAGCAGGCAGGAGGCAAACAGCTACCTGCAAGAAGACCTTCCCTGCTTTACATCCCACACACATCTTGAGGAAATGGCCTCAAGTTGTGCCATGGGACAATTTGTTTGCACATTAGGAGAAATTTCTTCCTCAAAAGAGTTGTTAAACCCTGTCCCAGGCTGCCCAGGGCAGTGGTGGATTCCCCATCCCTGGAGGCATTTCAAAGCTATGGAGATGTGGTGGTGAGAGACATGGTTTAGTGGGAACCTGGCAGTGCTGGGTTGTGGTTGGACTTTGTGATCTTAAAGGTCTTTTCCAAACAAAATCATTCTATGAGCCTATGCCCACATATATCAGTCACTCAGAGGAGTTTATATCAGACATGCAGCTCTTCAGCAGGGTAGAGTGGTCCAGCTTTCCCTGGGGTGGTGGAGAAAGCGTTGCCTTCGGCTCTACATTCTGCAAAGGGTTTGATGGGGGGAAAAACCATGGTTACCCTTGGGGCAGGGGTGCAGTTTGCAGAATATGCAGTTGAGCGTGTGCTTCAGCTGCTGCAGGATGTGGGTTTTGCATTGCCAAAAAAGCAAGAGGAAGAGAGAAAGCCTGAAGTCTGCTCTCACTTTCGCTGATTTAATTCTAACAGCACTAATTTCAGCAACACCAGCCCTGCTTCGCACAGCAGCACGGGCTCCTGCCTTGCACGAGTTATTCCCTCAAACTCATTACCTCACCAACAGGCAGACAATGTTCGGTCAGTCCTCCTGTCCTTTCAGCTTCCTTTGGTAGGGGAAATAAAGCTCCCAGTTTGCAAACGCTCAGCATCCCAACACAACGGAGTTTGGGATAAGTGCTAGAACTAATGTAAACAGAGAATTACACTCTTACAGCTGCATGTGGTGTTATAATTACACAAGAATGCAGCTCAGCCGCTGGTGCATCATATGCGCCACACTGTCGCCAAATTTGCAGATGTTCAGTCTTACTTTTATTAAGCATGACAATGCCCAGCAGGATCTATTTTCTCTGATTATAGTCAAATGGAGAGGAATATTAAAAGGCAGGATAATTAAAAATATATGCCTAAACAAAGGATGTGTCTACAATTCTTTTTCCTAGTGCTTTGAAATAGTTCAAATTTCTCGGCTGGCTCGTGTATACAGGGAACTGAAAGGATGTCTTAAATTCAGACATATGTCTTCATTCTGTTTAATGTGCCAGAACAAAAACATAGCTCGAGACCACCATGAATTGATTTTTAAGTGACGGCTCCTTGTTCCACTCTGCCAGACTCCAGGGCAGATTTTGCAGCTAGGATATAATAGTTTCCTACAAGGAAAAAAAAAAAAATTAGAAAAAGAGATAGATAGAGCCTAGCTGTTGAATTTTATGGTGGGGATGTTGCATGGGGAGCGTGACCTCAGTTCAGGTATTAACTCTGTATTATTAAGCATTGTTTTTTTAAAACAGACGCTCAGAGGAGCACATGTGCAGGGATGCTTTGCAGAAAGTCTGTGAGGGACGTTTCATGAAATTGCCTCCCACACTTATGGCAGGCCCAGAAATAATTGTCATGCTCTGAGTTTTTTTCAGAGGATGAGGATTTGTGGAAAGCAAACAACGTGATTCGGAGTAGATACAGACTGTCAGTTGTAGGTCAGTAGATGGGAAAGGTAAAGGCAGTAATGTAGCACCATCAGGAGCTGGAAAATTCAGAAGAGGTGTGTTAGACATAGGAAAAGAGAAACTCAGGCCAGGAAAGATGTATTACGCAAGTGCACCAAAAAGGGGCTCGAGTTTGGGTTATCGAGCTTTGGAACAGGCTGCTCAGGGAAGAGGTTGAATCACCATCCCTGGCCATTTAAAAGCCGTGTAGACGTGGTGCTGAGGGACGTGGTTTAGCAGTGGACTTGACAGTGTTAGGTTAATGGTGGCACTCAGTGATCTTAAAGGTCTTTTCCAACCTAAATGAATCTAAGATTCTAAGTTAAATTTGCCAAATGTGCATCCTTTTGGAATGCAGCGAGGAGAGGTGAGGAGAGCGGCTGATCTGTGAGTGACCAGGCAGTGGGCAGGAACAGTGCTGCTGCCTTCAGACCAGGAGATGGTGGCAAGGACAGCTGGAAGGACACGGGCCAAGGCGCTGGAGGATGGGATTCCAGATAGCTGACTCGGTGGGTAGTGCTGGGTGCTGCCTGCAGAGGCAGAGCCAAGGCTCTGATTTGCGAGAATCCACCCCCATCCCAAGAAAAAGCTACCCCAAAACCAAACTAAAACAAATAATTCAACCTCTGCTCTATCTCTACACATTTCCCAATGTCTTGCCACATAAAGCAAGCCATGGCTCCTAATTGGCTTGGATGTTTTGAGGCAAGGAGGAAAGAAAAGTTGCCACAATGAAGGGGAAAAAAAAAAAACCAATCTCAATCGCATCATAAGTTCTCTCGATTCAGCACAGCCTTGTAGGGGCAAAACTGGCCTAGGATTTCCAAATCCTTGTTTGAGTCTTTGCCTCTATTTTTAGGAAACCTCATATGGATAAGCCCATGTGTCCCCTGGTGCCTTCACCCTGAAGAAGCCACCAGAACACTTTAGTGAACAAAAAGCCAAAACCAACTAAAATGGGTCTCAGTGCCTAAAGTGGAACTCAGGCAGCATTCAAGTGCTTAAACCCCAAACTCTAATCTTGAAAATTCCAGCCTTCTAGCTTATCTAAGGGGACCTAAATGCTGCAGGCACCTCAGCTGTGATCTGAAATTGCCCCAGACACCCCAGGCTCAGGCAGAGGTCTGTATTTCACCTAGAGACCCTTTGGCGTCAGACATGCCAGGAGCCCTCAGGATGGGAACCTGGATGCTCCTCTCCCCAAAAGACATCTCAAAATATCTCAATTTAGCATCGATTGCTGTGCTTTCAGCTTTTGTCTGTAAAACAGATTTCATGCAGCGATAGCACAGAGCAGTTTTCCTGGCTGGGAATGTCCTCACTCCTCCAGCATCTTTAGGACATGGATGCCCAGAACCAGATTTACAAATGTTAGCCATTATTTGTTTCCTTGTTTCTTCCCATATAGAAACAGTCATTGCTCAGAATTGCAGATGCTTTAGGGGATGACTGTGCACGGTGCAACTGGAGAATCCAATGAGAGCAGGAGGGGAGGCTTGGGGAGCTGTGGAATGGCTGGGAAGGTGACGCTGCCTCAGTTCCCAAGAGGAGAGGGAAGAGGTGGTCTGAGCTCCAGCAGCAACAGCTGGAACTATTCTTGCATCTCCAGTGGCAGAGCTGTGCAGGATGCTGAGGGCTCCCCCAACCCGAGGAATAAAGGAAGCAAGGAGAACACCAGTGAGCAAAAAATAGGTTATGCCAGGAGGAAGTCTGGATTAGGCAGCCAGATTTCCTCTACATAAATCTTGCTGTGAAATGACTCATTAAAACACAAGCTCCTTTCCCTCACTTTCAAACACAACTCTCACTCGGAGCGGTTCTCCAGGATGTTAACAACCTCCTCTGAAATATTCGTAGGTTCTTCTGGATGGAGCTGCTGATGGGTTTGAGGAAGTGTCCTTGCCATCACTAGTTCCCAGCTGCCCAACAGGCTTGTCCTGCTTGATCTGATGGCCAAGCCCTGGGATTGAAGTGGTGAGTCTGCACTCTCAATTCACAAGCAGTCCTTGACCTTCTGGGACAGCTCAATTTCAAAGGCAGGACCTTGACAGACCAGGCAGGCACACAGCACCATTTGCAAAACCCTGGTCGAAGCCGTAAGACATTTTCTGGTTACTGCTCCTCAATTTTCAAATCCCCTTTTAGGAGATTTGGCACCTCATTACCAAGATTTTGTTTGGGGGATTGTTTTCCCCCACCCCACTTTTTATTTCTTGTAATGGCTCTGGAAATAAATTGGGTAACATGGGTTCACTGAGACCATCCTAAACAAAAGCAAAGTCATGTCTCCTGGTGCTGCAGAGCACAGTTCTCACAGGGTCATCCTTCCACCTCCATACTCACAGGAGTCAGCTATTATCACGGACAAATAACTATCTTGGCACACTTGTATACATATATATGGATTTCCTACACTTTTTTTAGACCATATCTGTTTGTACACACTCAATATAGGAGATCAAGGAGAGGAGAGAAAAAAAACCAAAAAAAATACCAGAAACCAAACCAAACACAGCCCTTCATGCTTTGTTTTCTCCCACAGTCATTAAGTGTTAAACCAACATCTGGATGCTCTATAAATGTGTTATTTAGGGAGCGAGAGTTCCCCAGAAGTGTTTATTTGCAATGTCTTCGTCCCTGTGGCAGAGTGGCTTTTTGACATGAGGCTCATTGGCAGCTCATTGCATTGAAGTGACTCTTTTGTAGTCTCGGTATCTGTACAATTGCCAGAGCCAGAAGATTACCACATTAAAAATACCCATCAGTCTCGCTGAGGAGTGGTGTCTAGCAACATCCGGCTGGGAACTCGCTGCTGGTGGAAGCCTTGATTTAAAGGGAGGATTCACTCCCTCAGTCAAGGAGGGATCTTGTGGGATTGCTAGCCCAGTTACCGCTCTCCCTTTTTTCTTTAGTGGCCACTAAGGGTTTGCTCAGTGAGAAGGGAGGGATGCTGAAGGCACTTTTTACTCCACTGCTTGCTCTGGTCCCTGGCAAAACTCATCCAGCAGAGACCCTTGTGAGGTGATGATACCCCATACTGTAGGTTTTGGCTTCAGACCCTTTGGCATGTTGAAAAAGTAACCTTGGTTGTATCTCTTTGGGGAGAGGTGGGGAGCTGGGTACCATTATGCATCACCACACTCATCACCACCAAGAGGGTGGATGTGGGGTGAGGAAGTGTAGGGCACAGTCCCATAGGAGGGATGTAGGCAGGTTTTAGCTGCATATGTCTAGTAAAAATATCTGGAAGAATCAGTGGAGTGCTCTGGTTGGTGCCTAGTACTTGTCAGACCCCTCTTGGAGTGAAGATCCATATCTGTGGCAGCCTTGAATGGTCTTGAAGGACCTCCAAGCCCAAGGCTAAGCAATAGGCTTCAGCTGAGACACTATATAAACTGTAGTCAAGCAGCACTAAGAGGAGCCTGTCCTGCTCCATTCTCTGCTTCACCAGCTTATGGAGGAGAGTCTTCTGCTGACCACTTGCCCAACTAAGAAGGATATTATCATCAACAGGCAAGCCAGCAGCCAGAGTCCTCCCTCCACTCTTAAATCATAAACCAACAATCCAACATGCCAGACCACAGGAGGGAGGAATAAGTAAATATGTTTACTCACAGCATAGGGTGTGCAGAAGGGAGCAAGCCGACTTCAGAACCATGCTGTGAGAGAAGGAAGGACCCAGGTGATCAGTCACATCATTTTGCCCCACCATCCTAGGAGCTCTACTTACTATGAAGAGTCAAGGAGCCCTTTCAACAGCCAGAATCCCCACACAGCACTGTATGAACAAGTCACCCAAATGCACTGCAAGCAGTCAGTTGTTATATAATTGGCTTCTTGCCCCACCTCCAAGTTAATATGCAAAGTGGGGGCACCTGGTGGTGATCTCCTAATCAGTTCCCACCCAAGGCTGGCCAGACCCTGGATGAAAACCAATCAGGAGGGTCCTGGTTGTGGGTCTCATTCATATGCCAACTCTCACTCAGGGCTGGGGGTTTAACCCCAGCACTTCAGAGAGCAAGAGGAATGATGTGCTCCATGAATCTGGACAATGGCTTTGGGGTGCATAACGTGCCACGAGCACATTTAGAGGTAAGCACCAGTGACTTGCAGTAATTCACCTGGACATCATATAAATAAATCAACAAGCTAAAGAAAACAATGTACAAGCACTCTACTTCCCCTAGTGTGCTGAAGCAACGTTGGCCTTCAAGGAACAGCAGGAGAGACTGTTGGGAGAAAAGGGAACGAGTTGCATGGAAGAAACCAAACCCAAATCACATTGCTGTGAACATGATTGAATTTTACATGTAACTTGAAATATATGGTTATATATTCTAATGTGGAGCCTAAAACTAATTGAAAACACGTCAGCCTCATTAAGCTGAAGCTGGGTGGCAAGGGAAAATATGACATGCTGGATGGAAATGACTGCTGATGAAAACAGCTTGTCAGCCTGATCCGCCTTTTCAGGGAAAGGTGTCATTTGTACAATAGGTGTGGTTTGTCCTGATAATACTAATAGCAATAAATAAAAATAACTCCTCCTTAATTAGCCTTAGGTGAAGGGAAGAAGTTGCACAGCATCATGGTGCATGCAAAGCATGCTTTTAATTATCTCACATGCAGACCATCTTCATGCTCTGGGGAGAAATTAAGAAAGGGAGGAATTTTGGGTGATTGGATTTTATTTTGTTTGCTCCCCATGGGAAGACACAGCATTTTGTAATACCACTATCATATGCTATTAAGTGGTCTAGCTACAACCAGATGTGCTGCAGGGAAATGGTTCCTGCCATCTTCTCTCTTGGCATCTAGAGGGAACCCTTGAAAATTAGCTTCATAGAGCGAGTGCCAGCCCTTCTGAGAACCCATCACTCTCTGCTTATGAAACTCCTATATAAAGCAACTTTCCCTCAGCCTTTCAAGGGTATTTGGTATGAACCCCCCCTCACCATACATAGTGCTAGCTATGCTGGGTGCAGTGCCCAAACTGCAGAGACTTTATATGAAAAAATTGTTGAGTATTTGTAGCTCATGGAGTTCCCCAGAAGTATGTACTGGGTTCAGTCTTGTTCAAGTTATTAATCAATGACCTGGATGAAGGGACAGAGAGGACCCTAAGCCAGTTTGCTGATGATCCAAAACTGGGAGGAATGGTTGACACACCAGAAGGTTGTGCTGCCATTCAGGGAGACCTGGATGAGGCTGGAGAGTTGGCTGGAAGGGAACTTCATGAAGTTCAGCAAGAGCAAGTGGAGGGTCCTGCACCTCAGGAGGAATAGCTCCATGCACCAGTACAGGTGATGGGTTGACCTGCTGGAAAGCAGCTCTACAGAGAAGGATCTGTGAGTCCTGGTGGACACCAAGTTAATCATGAGCCAGCAATATGCCCTCACAGCTAAGAAGGCAAATGGTCTCCTGGGGTGCATGAAGAATGGCATGGCCAGTAGGTTGAGGGATGTTCTTCTCCCCCTGTACTCTGCCCTAGGGAGGCCGCCTCTGCAGTATTGTGTCCAGTTCTGGGCTCCCCAGTTCAAGAGAAAATTCAACAGAGGCCACAGAGATGGTGAGGGGACCGGAGCGTATCTGTGAAGAGGAAAGTTTGAGAGCCCTGGGGCTGTTTAGCCTAGAGAAAACTCAGAGGGGATCTGATCAATGCTGATCAATAGCTAAAGGGCAGGAGTAATGAAGACAGAGCCAGATTCCTTTCAGTGGTGCTCATTGACAGGACAAGGGGCAATAGGCACAAACTGGAACTCAGGAGGTCCCACCTGAAAAGGAGGAAAAAATTTTTTCCTGTGAGGGTGCTGGAGCCTGGATCAGGCTGCCCAGAGAGGTTGTGGAGTCTCCTTCTCTGGAGAGATTCCAAACCTGCCTGGATGTGATCCTTGGCAAGCTGCTGTGGATGACCCTGCTTTAGGGTTAGACGAGATGGTCTCCAGAGGTCCCTTCCAACCCCCACCATTCTGGGATTCTGTGATTCGTGGACACACGTACCCCATCTCAGAGCTCAGGATGCAAATCTTTGCTTCCTTTTCCTCTTTTCTATTCCTAGTGTTACCTTTAAGAAACATTTGACTGTAAGAAGTTCATACAAGAAGATCTTACTGGGTTTGCAGTGGATGAAGTTCCAGCCATATCTTTGGTGACATTCTTTGCAGGCTTAATATGATTTTATCTGGGTTAAATCTGTGCTGTTCTTACAGGAGCAAAATTCTGTCCTTTCCACTGAGAAAGCTGGAAGCAAGGTGAAAGCTTCCTATTTGATCAACATCTTCCTTCTGGTTTAAGATTTAAACAAAACCAAACGAGAACTAATACACTTCTACTTCTCCACTGGTTTGTTGCTTTTAAATGCAACACCACGTAAGTTGTGTTTATGCAGCTCTGAAAGGAAAGCCCTCCACAAAATCTAGCAAAAGCATATTTTTATATAATGGGGACGTTGCTTTCCATCAGGATTTCCAACTGTCTCTAACAATCCCACTTAAGTACAGGAAGGAGAACTTCATTCTCCTAATGACTTCCACTAAAACCTTTCTAGCATAGTCAACTGTCCCAGCCCCCCTGGATATCCTGGCATTTATTAAAACTGCATCCAGCTGTAGATGGCAAATCAGCCTGCTCTCCACCTCTCCTACAAAGCCAGCTGATAATTTTTCTAACATGCTCCTCATTTTACTTTCCTTCTCGACACTTCAACAGGATAATACTTGTATGTCAAAACTGCAGTAAATGACTTGGAAAAAAAAATGTTCCCTTGCTCTCAGTGTGGCACCCCTATTTAATTCCCAAAAGCAGCATGATTTTTTTTTTCTTCTGGAAATAGTGATAAAAAAAAAAATAAACTTGAGTTACTGCTTCACCTTTATTACTGGTGATAAAAGAAGTCAATGATCCTGTAGCTGCAAAGTATTTATGTCACTGTTGCAAGAAATGACTTGCCAAAAAATGGAGCCACATCTATTAAATTCCTCCTGTGTTCATTCATATTGACTGTTACATCACGCTTATTTTCCCTCCGTCACAAAGGCAGCATTCAACGAAGACATGAGCTGTCATTCCACCAGTTTACTCCCCAAAATGGCAAGTTATATTGTGTCATGGCTCTTTGTGCTCAGAAGGAGAAAGCTGGAGGGACAGAAGGAATGTTCTCCATGTAGTCCCTGATCTTTAGTGCCGTGGCATCGTTTGAACAGTCCTGTGTCTTTCAAGACTTTCTCCTGTGTACATCCTATAAACCATTTTGCATTATTGGCATAAGGATAAGCATGCCCAGGGTTTCATGTGCTGCGATTTTTCCAATCAAATGTCTTAAACTGGGACAATAAGACCCAACTGTGGGTAACAGTTGGAAAAACACAGGAATTGTGAGAGAGGACAAAACATACAATGCTCAAGACAATGTCAGATTCTTTTTGTTCTTACTTTCCATTGCCTATCATGATTAAACCTGAATTTAGGTATAGATTTTTCTTAATGGCAATATTGGTCCGAATTTTTAAGCATCCATGGTCTTCTACGCTTTGGAAAGAATTTGAAAGCTAGTAGTTTTTTTGGTAAAACTGGGTAAATGGTTAAATATTTGTGCTGATTGTGAGTTGTTTAAGAAACTCTTAAAACCCTGGATCAGTCCTGGAACCTTCTGAGGGCACCATTCCTTGAATTTCAGGGCTTTGCTGCAGTGATTTATTCTAAGTTGTGTCTTTGATCAACTTTTAAACGAAAACCATAGATTAGCTGCTGCCAAACTCTCAGCCCTCTTCTACCTGCAGTTCTCCGCTGCCAAAAGCTCAGTCTCTTGTCCAGTGAATGTGTAGTGACACTGTGAGGACATTAAAAAGAACACGTTTAAATAGTGAGTCCTGGGCTAGACCTCACAGTGACAGCAAACACGTTTTCAAACAATCCAAAAGCAGACTCTTATTTCTTCCAAGCCATCGATTCATCTCCTGCTAGCCATCTAAACTAAGACCTGTATGGGAACTGGTCTCTGATAAACCATTTTTTTCTAGTCCTTTTTTGATATTCCTATAAAGGAAGAAATAAAATCTTTGTTGACTTCCAAGTAATTCACAGAATATAAAAAAAATTATCACTGTCCCATGTGAAAGCCAGAAAGGGCAGAGAGGAACCTCATAAAGCTCAGCAAAGGCAAGTGTAGAGTCATGCATCTGGGGAGAAGTAACCTCCATGCACCAGTACAGGTGAGGGGTTCGTCCTTCTGGAAAGCAGCTCCATGGAGAAGAAACTCAGAGGCCTAGTGGACAAATTCATCATGAGGCAGCCATGCGCCCTTGTGTCCAAGAAGGCAAATGGTCTCCTGCGGTGCATTAAGAAGAGTGTGGCCAGCAGGTTAAGGGAGGTTCTCCTCCCCCTGTACTCTGCCCTAGGGAGGCCACCTCTGTAGTATTATGTCCAGTTCTGGGCTCCCAAGTTCAAGAGAAAGTCCAAGAGAGGCTACAAAGATGGTGAGGGGACCAGAGCATCTCTGTGAGGAGGAAAGGCTGAGAGCCCTGGGGCTGTTGAGGCTGGAGAAGAGAAGACTCAGAGGGGATCTGATCAATGCTGATCAAGAGCTAAAGGTCCTCCAAGGGGCAAGAGGCTGGGGCCAGACTCTTTTTGGTGGTGGCCAGTGACAGGAGAAGGGGCAACAAGCACAAACTGGAACCCGGGAGGTTCCATCTGACCAGGAGGAGAAAACTCTTTGCTGTGAGGGTACCAGAGCCTGGAGCAGGCTGCCCAGAGAGGTTGTGGAGTTTCCTTCTCTGGAGAGACTCCAAACCTGCCTGGATGTGATCCTTGGCACCCTGCTCTGGGTGACCCTGCTGGAGCAGGTGAGTTGGACGAGATGATCTCCAGAGGTCCCTTCCAACTGACACCACGCTGTTATTCTGTGACTCTTTGCAAGCCTATGGGAAAATACCTGCTAAAAAGAGTACATCACATCTCACCTGCAGTTGTGACTGCAAAAGCAGGCAGTGGTTGTGTGTGCAGGGAAATGGCCCCATGAAAGTGTGATTTTACACTCCCCAGCTTTGTGTGGCCTGTACCATCACTGAAGACAGGAGGTGGTAATGTTACAGTTAGAACTATGTGCAGTGTCATTAGTTTTCTGCTTGGTTCACGCCTTGCTGGATTTTACAGATGTTCTTCTGAGGCTGTGATTTCCTTAGCCTTGAGTTATCTGTTTCATAGCACTAAACTCAAAGTTCCCATGGGGCTTCTAGGATTTTCACACTTCCAGAGCCTGCAAACTGAGCCAAATCTCTGTTGCTGCTGCTCAAACAGTATTTCTTCTGTTTTTTGTTTGTTTGTTTGTTTTAAATTCAAAGCTACTGGAGGACATCAAAACTTCCACGGATTATATCTTTCATATATTCTGTAAATATCCACCTTTCTAATACCCAATCCAGATCTTGGGCTTAAGCTCTGCCACTCAAAGATCCCCTGCACATGGTCCTAGAGCTCAAGTTAGAGGTGGCAAACTTGGTGGCATTTGAGGTTTTGTGAATTTGGCAAAGTCCATTTCAGGTTCATACACTTTGCTTGCTAATTTAGGGTAGAAAAGTGTGTTTTGCCACCGCTTCAAATCATATTGTTTTCATCCAAGGTACACAGTTCACAAAAAAAACCCCATATTTTTCTACCTTGGGGAGAGCAGAACCCCTCTCCAAGTGCACAGCAGCACAAACAGGGTCTCTATTTACTGACTTATGTACATACAGTTCCCCCAGACACTTTCTAAAGTGCATGTTTTTCAGTTCACCCGTTCTCTAAGTTTTTTCCTTGCTTTCCCCCCACCTTGTCCTTTTAGAATATGTTGAAACACAAACCAAAACACATTTTGGTTTCAGTAACTGAGCAGATTGTAGCTTATGGGATATATCCATTGCATCTGTTTCACCCATCAAATATTCCAACCAAATAAGATGAGCTCGTGTACCTGGGACTTATAGCTCATGAAGAAAAATGGAGAAAAATAGTATGTGTGCTAAGGGGTTTATTTTTTCTTTCAACATATCCACCAAAAAAATGAAATGCATCAAGTTCCTCCAGGTCTGGCTCAGTTCACCTCATGGGTTTGCCTTCAAGTATTCCTCCTGGTTTGAGTGGCTGCACCACAAGCCCTGAGGGCAACCCAAGTGACTCTAAACACACACCACCAGCAACACTCATATTCAGCATTAGCCATTAATCACAGCAAACATCATATGCATTTTTTTCTCCTGATTAGAAAATTGTCAGTCATTTCAGGATCTGGAAGGCATCAGAACTGACCCAAGGACCAAACTATTTTTTCATTTTAGTTCAGTGGGGGAGATGGTCCCATTCTGCACCACTGCAAGGGACCTGCCTCACTGGGGTTGTGGGGGACACGTACCCGTGTACCTACAGTCTGTCCAAAGAGTTGCCAGGATTGACATATTTATTTGCACTGTTTACAATCAAAGGGCCTGCCACATCTTTTCGGAAGGGAAACTACTGCAGTGGAAGTGGTGTGAGACGGGGGGATGATTCACAGCTTTATTTCGGCGCCGTTGTTTTCACAGTCAGCTCTGCAAGCAATATATCATCTCTTGGCTTAGATGGGTCCTCCTCTCACATGAAGTGTCTCCATTTGCCTTGCTTCATGTTTTGGCTGCCAAACCCCAGCCTGTCAATGGGAGCAGAAAGTAATTAAGCCAGAAGGTCGGAGCACTGTGCTTGTTTTCCTCTTCGAGCCAATTTGTCTTTCTGAACTGACCAGTTACATCATGTGTGCTGTGATCTCAGTGCTGATACGAGCTCGAGTTGCCTGCAGAAACCTGTGCCCTTTCTTCAGAAGATAATAAGTACCAGACCTCTGAGAGTCTGCTGAAAAGGAGAAAAGCTGCCGTCTGCTCCCTGTCCCCTTGGGTGCCTGTGCGGTCGCTGGAGAGCAGATGGACCACGGGCACCAGTCCACGCCACACAATGGCACACGCTGTGTCAAGAGAGGATGATGAGGGGACTGGACTACCTCTGTGATGAAGAAAGGCTGACAGCCCTGGGGCTGTTGAGGATGGGGAAGAGAAGATGCAGAGGGGATCTGACCAATGCTGATCAATAGATAAAGGGCCCCCGAGGGGCAAGAGGCTGGGGCCAGACTCTTCTCAGTGGTGACCAGTGACAGTATAAGATGCAATGGGCACAAACTGGAACCCGTGAGGTTTCATCAGAACAGGAGGAAAAACTTTTTTCCCGTGAGGGTGGCAGAGCCTGGAACAGGCTGCCCAGAGAGACTGTGGAGTCTGTTTCTCTAGAGAGATTCCAAACCTGTGTGGATGTGATCCTGGGCAACCTGCTCTGGGTGACCCTGCTGAAGCAGGGAGGTTGGAAAAGATATCTCCAGAGTCCTTTCCAACCTCTTCCATACTGGGATTCTGTGGTTCTGTGAGAGATGCAATATCACAGCAGCTCCCAAACAGCTGACATCTCTGATAGAGTGAGGCACTGCTGTCCAGGTGGTGAGGGGAAAACAAGTAAATGTTTCAAATTAGCCATTTCAGTCATTAGTTAAAACTAAGTACAGCTATACTCTCCTTAATAATTTTAATTTCTGCTTTAGTGGGTGTGGATATAACAAACTTACACATAAACCTTTCCAACACTTTACCTAATGGCTCATGTTCCCAGTCATTTCAGGGCTAAGTCTGCAGAGGAGGAAAGAACTGCTGTTAAAGGAGATTGAGGAAGCAACACTTGCCAGTCAAGATTATGACTTGTCTTTG
This sequence comes from Merops nubicus, assembly GCF_000691845.1. Taxonomy (NCBI): domain Eukaryota; kingdom Metazoa; phylum Chordata; class Aves; order Coraciiformes; family Meropidae; genus Merops; species Merops nubicus. Next base: position 44,005 of record NW_008581958.1, read on the forward strand.
GAGCTGGCATCAGGTAGAAAAGTCCTTTTGCAACAAAGAGTGAAGCATTAAAAGAAAAAAAAAAAAAAAGTGAAAGTGTGTGGGGAACCCATCCATTTTACTGACTTTTTTAATTGCCATACATTGTTTGGATTAGCTCAAAAATACATTTTGGATGGGAAAAAAAAAAAAGTTGTGAGCATGATATAATTTGGGGTGTGTGGGTGTGTGTGGTGTGGTGTGTGTGTCTAGAATGGCACTTTCACCAATATTCTACCATCCCACAGGATGATGGAGGTTGGATGGGGCTCTGAGCAACCTGCTCTAGTTGGAGATGTCCCTGCTCCCTGCAGAGGTGTTGGACTAGATGACCTTTAAAGGTCTCTTCTAACCCAAATCATTCTGTGATTCTATGAAAACACAAAATGCTCTTTTTCTTAAGTTCAGAATGAATAGATTGGGCTACAGTCAGTGAAGGAAACAAAGGCAAAATGATCATTTTTTGTAGAAGACATGCAGAAGCAGAAATATGATGAGCCTGTTGCTTAATGCCTCCCCATTTCTTCCTGTGTGCTGGTGTTTATCCTATGGAACCTTTCTTGCCTGCATTCAGCAAGGGGCAGGATTTTGGCCTGTGGATATGACATTTTTCCTAAGCCAAACTTCAAGCGTGTGGATAAAATGTCAGTGGTGCTGTTGTACCATTCTTTAAAATCATTAGGGTTGTTTTAAGAGTATCTGAAAACACACGTATTCTTAGTTCCAAAATAATTACAGCTACAGGAAAATGGGATTACCCCTGCAAAGTCACAGAACATATACCCATTTTAGCATTGTGATATGAAAATAAGTTTTCTCCTTAGAAATGTGCTGTGTATCATCTTCCACTAGTACAGAACACTTTCTCAGTAGAAAGAGATGAAAGGTTTGCTGAGATTGTCTCACCTAGCATAGACATAAAGCTGAATTTGCTGCTATTTTCCACCAGTAAGTTTCTTCTCCCTTACACCTGCGCTGGAGACAGGGTCCTCTCAACAGGACATTCTTTCACCATTTCCTAAAAACTTTTCTCAAGTTTTGGCTCTTTCAGCGATGCCTCCTCAGACAAAAGCGTTCAGTCAGATCAGAGCTGGTGCTGTGGTAAATGTGTGTTGGAGAAGATGGGAAGGAGATGCCCTCCAGTTGAAGGCACACAAAATACCAACTGACTTTAACAGGAATAAAACCAGACGATGATTTTGCTGCTCCAGTACAATTTGAAGCTTGTCTTATAATCCAAGGCTCGCTCTCCCGCAGCTATAATTACTTGAGTCGTGGTTCATTAATATCTCTGCCTGATACATGATGCAAGCACCGTAATTACAGCTCAAGACCTCATCCTGTATCATTAGCAGGAGCTTTTGCATTTAATGCTGAGAATGATTCAAGTGAAGAATTGCTTTCTGTGACCTGTCATAAATAAGGGACCATTACAATCAAACCCCCAGCCTTGATTTATGCAGGCTGTTTGCTCAGGCTGCCAGGATTGAGCCCCTTAATACCTATTGTTATTGAGGGATTTTTGTGGAAGTTGATCTAGTTTAATCAAAGACTTGCTGCTTCTAAAAAGCTTTAGAAAAGCAGCGAGAAATAAAAACAATCCTGTTTGAATGGATTTCTCCTACTCTTCATGTTTGCTCCAGTCTTGGGTTATTAATTGCTCTGACTATGATATGCTTTGATTTAAATAAATCAAAGCATGCTTCCTTGGCTTCGGTTGCTCTCAGTTTAACTTTAAATAGACATTGATACAAGACATAGTGATATAAAGAACATCTGGTTTTGATAAATGACATCCGGAGATGCTTGGGACTACTGAATACAGAAACTCCCCAAATATCTGCAGGTTACTTTGCATCTTAATACACACATTTCTTTTGCTTACAGTACCAACAGGAAAACAAAAGCATTTATGAAATTTTCCACATAAGCACCTGGACATCATAAGCAAGTAAAAAGTTCTCGTGTAGAAGTTTATTAAACAACAACTAGGAGGCTGAGGCTCACACATACAAAATCCCCAGGTACTACTCTGACCTTGCAAAGGACATTAAAGTGCACACAATTATGGCTATATTGGAGAAGGAACGTAAGTGTTGATACATCCTCCTCAGTTGGCTTCAGGAGAGTAATTTTTCACAACTCACAAAATTACCTAAAACACACTGAAAACTCTCCTGAAGCAGATGCACTGGGCATTTTATATCTTCTAAATATGAAAGATCGGCACCCCACTCTTCAAATGGCTACAGACTGAGGCAGAGGGCTCACAGCCAGGAATCTCCCACATCTCAGGGATCCTTCACATGCTACACTGCACTGTGGGCTTCCCCAGTTTACCGCTGTCTGGCTAAGCTAAAAGAGACTCTGGATATTTTGTCAGCTCCAGAGCTATGGCCAAATTTCCAGGGTTGTGAACTGGGACAGCAGCAGGTTGGGTGAGCCCAGATTGTGTGGTCTGAAGGCCCAGGGTTAAGGTTTGGGTGCTGGCTCATGCCATCCTGACCCACAGTGTGGTAACCTGCTTCTTTTTTGCTCATGATATTGGAGGGGAGCCTGGGCTATAGGTGGTTTCCTGGCCAAACAAAACTTGGGTTCCACCTTTAACAGTATTTTTCTTACCTTTGTACGCTGCAAAATGCTAATAGGACAAACAAAACTTTGGTGAAATAAAGACAAAAAAGATATATTTAATGCACTTGATGTTTCTCTCAACCCCACCAGCTGTTTCTCTCAACCCCAACAGTTATTTTCTTTGCTGTATACCAAGCAACTGACTTGGAGGGAAAAAAATATGTCCAACAGCCTAAACCATCAGTGTTTCCTCAGTTTCAGAAGCCTGAGTGCAAAGGGTTAAGGTGCGAAAGGTTATTGAGTTGGAATTTCTAATCCATAGCATTATTTCCTTGTTTCAGGGTCTCTGGGGTACAGAGTCTAGTCACTGCGGATAAGGTAACTCAAATACCTTCCTGCTGTCACAGGCAGAAGAGAAATGCACAAAGTGGGACACTTCACAGAAGCACTCCCAGATGGTGCCAGCCAGGAATGAAATTTTTTTTGCTAAAGAGAAACAACTCCTTTAATCTGAAGGACACAATCAATAACTGATAAGGAGCCCAGCAGCGGGACAGGAAAGTCCCCGTAAGATAACCCTGGCCGCTCACAAAGGCAAAGGCCACAAGGAGAATTAAAATGTGCCGTAGGGTTCACTGCCCCTCACCCGATCCTCTCTGAAGTCACAGGGCCTTGGTGCAATCAGCTGATCAGATCATCTCCTGGAGACCTCTTCTGGTTTTGATGCAGGCACTGGTTTCTCTGCAAACTGTTTAGTCTCTGAATTAATCAGTTTCCTTTCTGAAGTCATTAATGCTTATATAATGGAAGAGGATATAAATGAAGGGCTGGGCAAGCTAGAGTTTTGCTGAAATCCATGACGATAGATTACCTTCTTCCAGGTCTGAATGTGGCTTGTAATATGCAGGTAAGGTCAAGTCTAGAAGATGCTGCTTGGCTGTTTAGAAACACACAGGAATTAAGGAATTAAATGTCTAATGTGATCTCATTTAAGAGCAGGCAAGAGTCTCGAGTGCTGTATTGGGTGGTGAAACACTGGAACATGGAGATGGTGGAGGCCTCATCCCTGGAGACATTCAAGGTCAGGCTTTATGGGGCTCTGAGCAACCTGATCTAGCTGGGGATGTCCCTGCTTACTGCAGGGAGGTTGGACTAGAAGACCTTTTGAGGTCCCTTCCAACTCAAAGCATTATGTGATTCTGTGATTACTTCTGTCCAGCCTAGACCACGTTCTCCATTATTCGCTACCTGTTGTTGTCACATAAAATGTTGTCAGGACACAAAAACATGTCAAGTGGCAGATCTTGTCACTTTATGGAAGTTCGGCCAAGAATTGTACAAGGAGTTGGTTTTGTACTTTCAAAACATTAAAAAAAACCCTCACCCCATACACTTATTTTAGGAAATAAAAATATAGAGAACTATATTTAAGTTCTTCACTATGAGGGTGGTGAGAAACTGGAACAGGCTCTCCAGAGAAGTTGTGGATGCTCCATCCCTGGGAGGGTTTAAGACCAGGTTGGATGGGGCTTGGAGCAATTCAGTCTAGTGGAAGGGGTCCCTGCCCATGACAGGGGGGGTTGGAACTAGATGATCTTGAAGGTCCCTTCAAAATCAAACTATTCTGTTATTCTATGATTTATTGAAGGGTAACTGAAATTACTGCCAAGGTGAGGGACTCAGAAAAGAGCACTGTAAAGATGATGGAGAAACAGTGTTGGGATATGGTCATAGTGAATGGATTGTGCTGGGATTGTCCTGAGACAAGGAGGCTGCAGGTCTGTAGGAAGCACCATCTGTAAGACCTTGAAGACCAGGAACTGCCCAGCAGAGATGAGGGATTGCAGTTGTGGAGAACAGGCTGAGTTTGCTCGGGGGGGGCAGCTCCAGACAGGGTAACTTTCTTGGGCACTATCTAGCTTTATGAGTCTGGGGCAGACAACGTCCACCAACCCTGGGCAAAGGAAGGAGGATTCTCATTATCTTGGGCAGCGGGGAAGACAGGCCTTTGATTTATACATTTTTCTAGATGTATATATTCAAGGGGTTTTATCCCAGCACAGCTCCTGAATCCCAAAGATTTGATCGGAGTAGCTTATCTCAAATCTTATCTTTCAACTTATTCCTGTTATTTCATTGCTCAGAAATATAAAAATGGGGGTGGAGACCACACCAGCAAAAGCTTAAGTGAAGTCACGTAAGAGTCTTCCTGCAAATGGTAAAAGGAGGTTCTATCCTGTGAATTCTTGCTTTTCTCCTGTGCCAGGGCATTGTTTGGGTAGGTAAGGATTGTCCAGAATAATCAAACTAAGCTGGGTGCTCAATTAAGTGCCTTGCTCAGTCAGAGGCTTAATGAACTCGAGAGCCCTAACGTTATTTAACCCTTTAGTATATTAAAACAAAGGCTGGGAGCTGCACCAGCCAGGCGCAGTGGTAGCGAATGATCTGATGTCACCATCTGCTAGGCTGAGGCCCCCAGGAATGGGCCACAGTCTGGATGAGCAACTTCCAATTGGGTTTGCGTAGCAGTCCCACAGATGGCTAATTATCTGAGCACCAGTCACTGAAGGGCATGTTCTGAGTTAAAAAATGATGCTTCCAATTTGCTTAGAGAGCTGGGAGCTGCACCTTAAAAATACATTGCAATGCAGTCTCCTGTCAAAAGACTGTAGAATCATAGAATCCCTTTGGTTAGAAGAGACCGTTAGGATCATCCAGGCCAACCATTAACACAGCACTGCCAGGTCACCACTAAACCATGTCCCTCAGCACCACATCTACATGGATTTTAAAACTTTCCAAGGATGGGGATGCCACCACTGACCTGGGCAGACTGGGACGAGGCTTCACAACCCTTTTGGAAAAGATCTTTTCCCTAATGTCTAACCTAAAACTGCCCTGACACAACTTGAGGCCATTTCCTCTTGTCCTATTGTTTGCTCCCTTGGAGAAGAGACCAAGCCCCACCTGGCTCCAACCTCCTTTCAAGGAGTTGTTGAGAGTGAGAAGGTCTCCCCTGAGCCTCCTTTTCTCCAGGTTCAATGACCCCAGGTCCCTCTGCTGCTCCTCACAAGACTTGTGCTCTAGACATTTCACCAACTTCATTGCCTTTCTCTGGACATGCTCCAGCCCCTCAATGTCCTCCTTGGAGTGAGGGGCCTTCTTGTAGTGAGATTTGTAGGTGTAAATGGTCCTGAGAGTTGTATGACTGATTCTGAAAGAAGCTACGAGCTGGTCCCATCTCAGTCTGCTCCTGAAAGCACTGTCAGTGGTCTTCTCTCACCATCACCACAAGCTGTTTCTCTAAAAGTGCCTTCAGGAAGGTTTCAGCCCTGAAAGGAGCATGGCTGCCTCAGTGTTCCACATTGCAACAGTATAGTATTTGGGTACCTGGGTTCTAGTGTAGGACTGCAGTAGACACATGTATGTATTTTATCAAAAATCTTCCTGCACAAAATGCTTTCCAAGGACCCAGAACTTCTGCTACTGTGGTGCAAGCTCTGTAGCCCTGCTTCAGCACACTTCTAAACCCAGGAAATGCTTTACTCTCTTCAAGAGGAGGGAAAAAATGAGGAAGCAATGGTGAAACCATCTATACCTACAAGTGATGATGAGCAAAAAAAGCATCCATTGAAATCTCCTTAGGTAAAAAGTGAACTTTAACCAGTTTCCCTAGACCCAAGAATGATGTCTGTCCATTGAAGGGATTAGCTTGCCCAGTGGTCATTTTTTAAGATGAAGCCAAGCTCAAGAGAGCCTTTTGTGCTGACTGTAGTCAGACATCTCTGAGTACAGCACTGGACAACTGTTGTGGTTTAACTCTGGCTGGCAGCTGAGCCTCACATAGCTGCTCCCTCCCAGGGTGATGGGGAGAAAATCAGATGAAAGTGAGAAAACTCATTGGTTGAGATAAAGGCAGTTTAGTAGGTGAAGCAAAAGCTGTGTGTGCAAGCAAGGCAAAATAAGGATTTCATTCACTACTTCCCACTGGCAAGCAGATGTCTAGCCACCCCTGCAGAACGTCCATAGGATGTTCATTGAGTCCATGACTTGGGTTCCATGTGTTACAGTGGTTACTCAGGACAGGAAAGAACAGTGTGTTGTGTGGAGTTATTGGGCACCAAAGCCAGCTTGGGTTACATCACTGCTGGGCCACACTCCCTTCAGGGTATACTAGTTAATGCATGGCCTTAGCCACACATCATAGTCCCTTTCACTTGAGTTCATGCTGTAGTTCCAGCTTTTATTGCTGAGCACAATGACACATAGTCTGGCATATCCCTTTTCACCAGTTTGAGTCAGCTGTCCCAGCTGTGTCCTGCATCCCAACTTCCTGTGCATTCCCAACCTCCTTAGTGACAGACAGGGCAGAGTAAGAAGCTGAGATCTTGATGCTGTGTGAGCCTGCTCAGCAGTAGCTGAAACACCAGTGTGCTATCAACAACATTTTTGCCACAATTCTAAAACACAGTACCATATGAATGGCTATGAAGAAAACTAACTCCATCTCAGCCAAAACCTGTGCAACCTACTTCTATGATGCAATCATTGGTTTAGGAGAAAAGGTAAGAGTAATAGGTATTGTCCACCTTGACTTCACTAAAGCTTCTGACATTGTCTCCTGTAAGCTCCTCACAAAGAAGCTGTTGAGCATGGCCTGGGTGAGCAGACAGTGCAGGAACCTCATGAGGGTCAACGGAGGGAAGTGCACAGTCCTGCACCCAGGGTGGAATAACCTCAGGCATCAGTAAATGCTAGAGGCTACCCAGCTAGTAGGCAGCTTTGTAGAAAAGGCCCTGGGGGTCCTGGTGGACACCAAGCTGAACATGAACAATACAATGTGCCTTTGCAGGAAAGGCGACCTATGGTATCCTGGTCTGCACTAGAAGAGGTGTTGCTAGCAGGCTGAGAGAGATCATTGTTCTCTCATACTCAGCACTGGATAGGCCACACGTGTAGTACTGGATCCAGTTCTGAGCTTCCCAGTATGAAAGAGACATGGAACAACTGGAGAGAGTCCAGCAAAAGGCCACTAAGATGAAGGGAATGAAGCATCTCTCCTAAGAGGAAAGGGTAAGAGAGCTGAGAGTGTTCACCCTGGAGAAGAGAACACTTCTGGGGGGATCTTATCAATGGCTATAAACATCTGAAGGGAGGGTGCAAAGAAGACAGAGCCAGGCTCTTAGTGGTGCCCAGTGACAGGACAAGAGGCAATGGGCACAAACTGAACCACAGCCAAGGAAAGGAAAGTGCCCTGTAGAGGCCCCAGTGTTTGAAATGGAAGAAATTTTCACAGAATCATAGAATGGTTTAGGTTGGAAGGGACCTTTCAAGGTCATTTAGTCCAGTCTCTCTGAAGTGAGCAGGGACATCTTCAAACAGAGAAGGTTGCTCAGAGCCTCATCTGACCTCACCTGGGATGTATCCATGGATGGGTCTTCTACCACCTCTCTGGGCCAGGGTCTCACCACCTTCATTGTAAAACATTCCTTCCTTCCCTCTAGTTTAAATCTCCCCTTTCAGGTCAAAACCAACACCTCTTGTCCTGTCACAATAGGCCCTGCTAAAAAGTCCCTCCCCAGCTTTCTGACAGGCCCCTTTCAGTACTGGAAGGCTGCAAGAAGGTCTCCCTGGAGCCTTCTCCTCTCCAGGCTGCCCAAGCCCAGCTCTCTTCTGCTGGCCTCCCAGAAGAGAGGTTCCCCCCTCGGGTCACTGCTGGGGCTCCTCTGGCCCTGCTCCAGCAGGTCCCTGTCTCTGCTGTGCTGAGGACTCCAGAGCTGACACCGCCCTGCAGGGGGGGCTCC
>NW_008581958.1:52425-59925 GCF_000691845.1 Merops nubicus
CCCCCTCCCTGCCCTGCTGCCCCTGCGGCTGGGGGTGCAGCCCAGGCTGCCAGTGGCTTCTGGCTGTGAGCACATGGGGCTGGCTCCTGGCCAGCTCCTCACCCACCCTCATAGATTGACAAAGAACACCACGTAGCAGCTTTTACAGTGGGCAGGCAGACAGATGCAGCACTGAGTGAGTACCCAAGAGTACAAGAAGGGTGACCAAAGATTGAAGGTGAAGTAGCCAAGGTGATGCAGCTTTTCCTAGGAAAGGCAGGCAAGGGAGGAGGGCTGGCTCCTACAGATGAGTCATGTTGGGACTGTGGGACCTGTCTGATCAGTGGGGATTGCTGTGGCTATAGGCCAGGTGAGTGTGTGGGACTCTGCAAGGGCCAGCTGAAATTGCTGGAAGCTGTGTCATGTCCTGCCTTAATCCTGCCAAAGGAGTGGGACTTTCTCCAACCCAGAAGAGAGTAGAAGGGTGGTATCTCCCTATCCTGAGGCTCTTTGCACTAGGCTGGCTTAAGAGGTGAGTACCTAACACCTTGTAGGAAAGCTTGTTGAGTTTCAGGTCTGCTGATTTCTTCCCATGCATGTACTTATGGGTTTGTTTCAGCAAAGCCTGATCTTGTTCTGTCGCTAGTGCAACAAGCTTCGAGCAAGGTCCAGCTGATGCCTTCATCTCTCTCTCAACAGGGAAACTGAATTAATCTGAAACTTTAAAAACTAAAAAAGAACTACAGTCCCTTCCAACCTAAATGATTCTATGATTCTATGTGATAGCTCAGAGCAGAGGCATCAGCCCAGCAGCAGAGTGGGAAGCCTCTGGGATCATGCACAGAGCTCAGCATGGGTGGTTACTAATTGAGGCTTGGGAGATGAGGCCTCCAGCCCCAAGGATGGGGTTGCTCCCTCAACTAGGATGTGGGCATGTCTAGGGGCACTCAGGGATAATTAGGCTTTGTCAGACAAAATAATAACTGCCTCACCCTTACCTCCTGAGAGTACTGGAGACATCACTTGTGTGCTCTCCAGCAGTGTCTGCTCAGAGGAGCAGGGTCAGTTTGAGTTCCACTAGACAGATGTGATTGAACCCCAGGACTGAATGGCATCACTTGAAAGTCCTGCAGAACTCCCAGCCAGGGTGTGTAACCTGTCAATGCAAACTGCTACTGTGCCAAGCAGCTAGAGGGAAGGGCTGAGAAGGCGAGAGGGTTCCTTGAAGCTCTGGCATTAAGCCAGTGCTACTGATGATGGGAAGGAAGCAAACAGTGAAATCTCCAGGGTTGTGGATGACACAGAGCTCTTGTGGGTAGCCAGATGCTTTTCTGCCAGTGAGAAACTCCAGAAGAATCTCTCACCCCTGAGTGAAACGGTGAAAATGAGGAGGTACAAGAGGGTCAGTGTAGACAAACATAAGCCATGCATTTAAGGACAAAATGAAGCAGAGCCTACCCACCTAATGCTAAGCTCTGAACTGGCAGCTACAGCTGCAAAACACTGCAGAGTTAACACTGACAGTTTTCTGAAACCACAGCTCAACTTACAGTGCCATCCAGATAACAAACTTCTAGGATTTGTTGCCACTGGATGCAGCACCAGCAGCTTCAGAAAGGGTTAGATGAGTTTGTGATTGAGTGCAGCTCCAGAGAGACAGCAGATGGACCTTACAAGTGGCCAGGCTCATGTGCTTGCCATAAAGAGGATTTCCAGTGACAGCACCCTGATGGGAGCTGATGTGAGCACAGCATTCTCTGGTGTCTCAAACAGCACTGCTAAAGGCTCCCTCAGCTTTAGGGAGGAAATCAGCCAAGTGTGGCATATTTGAGCCCAGTTACCCCTGTCCCTTGTTGGGTCAAAGCAAAGCCCTGGCTGGATTGATAGTAATTTCTGACAGCACTTGACAGCAGATGCTGTTTTATTTGGGTTTTTTTGGCAAACTCCTTCCAGTAAGTTTATGCATGATGAGTGTGCTATCTAAAGTCGGGTTTGGGAACCCTGCTGTACTTGTGATGACTTGCTGGGAGTGCCATCTTAGATCGTTTACAGCTACATGCTGCACTGGGAGCCTGTGAAAGCACAAGACAACTCAATGGAACTGGGCACAGATGATCTGCACACAGTGAAATGTAAGTTACTGGACGAACTGCTGCTGCTAGGTGGCTTTTGTAGACACTAATCAAACCATTTAAATCCAATCCTGCTATTACAAGAGCTGTATCGCTGTACCAAGAATGAACTTCAAATGCCTGTATGAGCATGTAGAAATCCATGAGCAGCACTGGTACAAATTTACTACTAAAAATAAGGGGTGTTGTCATAACCAGTTTGTTCCCTGGGCTGTGACTTTTACAGTGACCTTAAATCAACTAATTTTTTTTAATTTTTTTTTTTTCTGATTAGAGAAAAGATGATCTAAGTAACAGTAACACTCCTTAACGTGGGTAGTTTCCTTTGTGTTGTGCACCTGAGTTCTGGAGAAAGTCTTCCTCTGAAATACTCAGTTCTTTTTTGCTTATTTATGATAACAGAAAAGTCTCCTTCCTTGGAGACTTCTAAGACTTGTCTGGACGTGTTCCTGTGTGACCTGCCCTAGACTAGATGGTCCTGCTCTGGCAGGGGGGTTGGACTCGATCTCTGGAGGTCCCTTCCAACCCCTAACAGTCTGTGATTCTGTGAACAGGACCACTATAATGTGACATGGCAGTTTAACATAAAGCAACCTAAAGTCACTTACCAGCTACATGGCTATATTAAGTAATAAAAATTCATGGCAGCTATAAAAACTATAATTGCTGTGAATTAGCTCATTAACTGTAATTATCAATTCTTAGGCCAGCCTAGAGGAACATGGAAATAATGTGCAGCATAGGAAATACTTGAACATGTTTCAGGAGTTCCTTGCACAAGTTATGGAATCTATATGTTTCTTTAATGCATCCTCATTTTCTTATCTTTGAGCCCACTTCTAAACTCTGGAGGTATAGAGATTGTATCTTTAATCTAGGTGACGTCGAGGGACACATTGATGTTCTCCAGTGTTTATTTCTCTGAAATTTCATGCTGTCTTTATTGTTTAAAGTAGCTTAATTTTCACAAGGAATTGAACTACAAATTGTAGAGCAGATGCAGCATGACTTGGATGAGTGTATGCTTCACTGGATAAAACATTGGATAGCCCCAAAGAGTGGCAGTGAATGGACTTAAATCCAGTTGGTGGCTGGTCATGAGTGGTGTCCCCAGGCCTCAGTACTGGGGCCTGTTCTCTTTAATATCTTTCCAATGATCTGGACAAGAGGATCAAGGGCATCCTCAGTAAGTCTGCAGATGACAAGTTGGGCAGGTGGGTTGATCTGCTTGAGGGTCAGAAAGCTCTACAGAAAGATTTGGACAGGCTGGATCACTGGGCTGAAGTCAGTGGGATGAGGTTTACGAAGACCAAGTGAGTCACAACAACCCCCTGCAACGCTCCAGGCTGGGGGAAGAGTGTCTGGGAAGTGCCTGGCAGAAAAGGACCTGGGAGTGTTGGTTGACAGCCAGCTGAAAATGAACCAGTATGTGCCCAAGTGTGGCTGAGAAGGCCACCAGCAGCCTAGCTTGGATCAAAACAAATGTGGTCAGCACAACTGGAGCAGGATATGTCCCCCTGCACTCAGCACTGGGGAGGCTGCCCCACGAACCCTGGGTTCAGTTTCGGGTCCCTCACTCCAAGAAGGACATTGAGGTTCTGGAGTTTGTCCAGAGAGGAGCAACTAAGCTGGTGAAGGGTTTAGAGCACAAGTCTTGTGAGGAGTGGCTGAGGCACCTGAGGATGTTGAGCCTGGAGAAAAGGATGCTCAAGGGAGACCTTCTGGCTCTCTCCAGATCCCTGAAAGAAGCTGGAGCCAGGTGAGGGTTGCTCTCTTCTCCTATGCAGAACAGACAAATAAGAGGAAAAGATGTAGCACAAAAAAAAATCTTGGTATTCTTCCTCCCTGCTAAATTTTATACTTCTTGTGATATGATTTTTTTTTTTTTTGTAGTAAGGCCCCAATCTAAACAGAAGAAAAGAATTTTTTTCAGTATTATTGCAACAAGGATAGACTGCTGGACAACCCACACATCACTTTCTTGCAAGATCCAAAGCCTTTAAGAAGACAAAGTTGTTTAGAACAGCAGTATCAATTTCTTATTGTACACAACTCTTACACATGTACAGCAACAGATACAGCCTAAGGCTCGGAGGATGTTCTAACTTGTGAAAAACAAGTGAGGAATAATACAGAAAACATCTTAGCAACAAACTACCATGTGATGCTCTGTGTACTTGTGTACATATCAACAGATGAGCAAGTCACTCACCTGGAGTGTAGAGTTTCTCAGACTATGGCTTCAGACTTCTGTACTTACAAATACTAAGTAAAATAATAAAATCCTTGGCACAGGAAGAATCTCAGTTTTCCTCAGTAGCTGTTAAACAGTGTACCATGAGGTCTAATCAACAAAATCAATTAACACTTCAAAGACTGATTTCTGTTTCCATTTCCATCAGGAGCTAGGTTTCTTCCAGCTTCCACGGAAGTGACATTGTTTCCTCCATATTTAAATGGCACCCAGGCAATGAGACTGTTCTTGTGTACTGTCTGGTGTGGGCATCAGTGGCAATGGAATCAACTGGGGAGCAGCCATATACCAGTTCTCTCAGTGTGGCATGTACTGGTAGTCAAAACGTCCTCCAGAAGGAGAGAAGCAGAGCTGCCAGAAACAAACAAACAAACATAAGAGTGGGAGGATGTTGGTTTTTTGATTTGTCAGGACATACTTTCTAGACTTGTGGACCTGCAAGACACATCATACTGGATCTGTAAGGAAGAAACATGCTGGTTTTGTTTCTCAGCTCTGCCTACCTCCCATCCAGAGGCTGTCTGGTAGTGCTCAGGAGGGCTGGCCAGCGAGGCTCAGCTGGACAGGCACTTGGCTCCTCTGGTGGCAGAATCCCAGGATAGTAGAGGTTGAAAGGGACCTCTGAAAATCATCTCGTCCAACCCACCTGCTCCAGCAGGGTCACCCACAGCAGCTTGCCAAGAATTGCATTCAGGCAGGTTTGGAATCTCTCCAGAGAAGGAGACTTCACAACCTCTCAGGGCAGCCTGCTCCAGGCTTCAGCACCCTCATAGGAAAGAATTTTCTCCTCCTTTTCAGGTGGAACCTCCTGGGTTCCAGTTGATGCCTGTTGCCCCTTGTCCTGTTGCTGGGAACTACTGAGTCGTGTCTGGCTCTATCGTGTTGACACTCACCCACCCTTTATATATCGATGGGCGTTGGTAAGATAGGTATTGGTAAGAACCCTAGATGTGCTGTGCCCTTGCTGCAGCACTGCAACATCTACATCTTCTACCAACAACAGCATCTGCAAATGGCACCTTCCTCACTGCCCAGGCTAGACAACTGCAGTATTGATGGGGCAAAAATCCTAATACAGGTCCCCTGATGGGGGGAAAAATACTTGGATACAAGTTATGGTTTGTTTGGTTTTTTTTTTGCGGGGGGTTGGGGGTGGGGTTGGAGTGGGATGTTTCTCTCTGTAGCATATTTAATTCCCAAAGCTGCTATAGTACTCCAGAACCACAGTGCTGAGTCTGAGCGACACAATGTTGGGGAAAACTTTCTACGGGTGATACTTCTTGATATTCTGCATGTGGAAATGAATGTCAGAGAAGGAGATTTAGATCCATGAATGAGCAGGATTTTCTGAGGGCTACTCTTGTTAGTGCTTTCTTTTCTTGCAGCCTGCAGTGCAGACATAGTGAGCCATCAGAAAGACTGACTGGCAGGGGGAAGTGTAGGGATGAGAGTAAAAGGGGACAAGGAGAGTTTAATGCTCCGACCCTCCTCCCCACCTCCAAGTTAATTCAGTGTGGGCTCCTCTTGATCAAAGTTCCTACCCCACAATATATTGTAATTTATGTGTGTTGGAGGCACACAGTAATGCTGAGCTAATGTGGTTTTGTACTTAAGTAAACATGTTTTTGGAGTTACTAATGCATGACAGAAAGTGCTGCGTCGAAGTCTCTCCTGAATTAGGAGAAGAAAAAAAACCCAGCTATATAAAAGGAGCAATGCGTCTCACTGATGTATCTGAAAGTCTGCAAATCACTCTCTTAGTCTCTGATAAGGAACTATTTTTTGTAATTATGAGGCTGAGGACCAGGCATCTCATTATACCAGGGCTCTTCTGAAAGCACACAGCTACTACCTTTGAAATTTTTATCCTCTTTCTTTGAGCAGTAGAAGACATTCTCCATCTCAGGTCTTAGGATTGTAAGACACAAACATCCCAAATTGGTTTTAAATGAGGAAAAAGCACATAAAAAAAAAATCTACCCTTAGCTGACCATGAAAGAATAAACACTGGGAAGGATGTAAATTAAGTACTACTACTTATTTTCCTATTTAGCAGAGTATCAGTATGTTTTAAATCTGACTATACAACACCATGAAAATAAAAGACAAGTTATTTCTCATTTTTAAAGATCTTCATGTAAGGTTTCTTTATAGATCTGTTTTGGTAGGGGAGTTTATCTGCTTACATGGCAACACAGACACAAAGCCCAGGTCCTTATCGCTGGTTGTGCTTTCCTACCATTCCCTTACAATGAGATAGTGAACTATTACAATGATTCTGTTTGATGTATTTTTAATGTATGTTCTGAAGGATCTCGTCTGATAAACTATCATGAGAAACGGACCTTCCACAGCATTTCCTAATACAGCACATGGTTTTGATCTATAAAGTAAACCACAATAAGAAAACCACGTGTTAACAGCGTGGGAACACCAAGAAGAGAGACCTTTCTTACTGTGTTTTGAACATGATGAGATTTCTAGATAGTTTTGCACCACTGACGTCTCTTTCATCAGTGAGATAGATCCCAGAGCCTGGGCACAATAACAAAAGCAACGTGAACCAGGAAAATTAGAAAATGGAGGCGGGGGGACGGTGAGCTGAGATAAGCTGCTAAGCTTTACGGATATTTCATACGCTTCTGTGAGAGGATACTATCATGATGGAGAAGTCTGAAACTGAAATGCGTATGTATCCCACACATCTCAAGAGTAGAAACCTGAGCAGCAGGAGCTCTCCTTCCACAGAATTATGCCAAACACCAGATTACATTAAGGATCCAGATAACCTGATGCAGACAGTACCCACAATCCCTAAAAGAAGAACTGCTCTCCTGTTCTTGAGTAATGCTGTGACCCTGCCAGCACTCCTGGCTGCAAGCATCTTCACTGGTGCCAAGAGAACTACTCTAGGAAGGAGTATTCTTAATAAGGAAAATAGACACGTGGGAGGTGACAGAGTGCTCTGTGACTGCTTGGGTGGCACAGAGAAGAAGAACGGGGCACCATAATCTGCTGTCTCATGCCAAGCAGTGTCACACAGAAGAACCAGGAGACAGCAAGTTCAAAACAAGCCAAGGCGATGCTCTGTCATGCCACATCCTGTTAAATCATGAAACTCCTTGCTGGAAGAGC
>NW_008581958.1:59956-70564 GCF_000691845.1 Merops nubicus
TGCCTGCGTTCCAAAAGCATCAAACCATTCCAAATAAAAGTCCACCTAGTGCAAAAAATAACTTTGCTGGCTTAAGAACTCCTTCAACCTCCAAATCACTGGGTTAATGGAAAGAGTAGTTTGGAGAACTATGACTGTCTGCTCGATCTGATTTTATATTCTTCCTTAGGCACCCACTGTGGAAGGCAGAAGAAATGGAGCTAAATGTCTAGGTATGCTTGTTTTTACCTTGTCTCCTAAATGTAATTGTGAAAACAAGTTACAGCTTAAAATCTGCAGATAAGAAAGAAAGGAGTGTAAAGAAATAGAGTAGGTGATGGCCAAGACCATCAAGCGTCAGCTAGAGCTTCCTCCTCAACTGCACTCCTGATATCAGCTGTAACAGGTAATCACCTTGTGACAACATAAAACCACACAGAAAAGGTAAAAGTACTTCCTAAACACACACAAGCAAAATATAATCACAGACACAAGTACACAGAGCACAATATTTTCCATTGCTAGAGAAGTGAATGAATTCAACAAGTTTCACTACAGTAAATAAAAGTGTCCCTGTGTAAGCACATGCTTAGGTTTATTCAGGCACTTGAAATTAGGTGTGTGCTCAAGAGCTGTTACTCATACTGAGAAGGGGACTTGAGGCATTTTCATGAGCTGGGAGTTTGCTGCATTGATAGTTAGGATGCAACTGGAGAAAGGAGTAAAACTTAAAATAGATGCACGCGCACACAAAAATGCAGAAAGAGCATTTCTTTTTATGTCTGTCTGCTAAGCTTAGTGGGCTTTCTTGGCTAAGTCTGAGCTAAATATTACTGAAAATAGCATAGTACTGTAGTTATTTCAAAGCACTGTCTGTATTTGTTCTGTGCACTGGGTGGGCAGGAAGCTTCATTTCATAAATCACTTTCAACGAGACAGTAGGCTATAAAAAGGGAGGGTTTTTTTCCCTTTAGTGTTTTTAGTTCAGAAAGTTCTGAAGTCACACAGCCTACATACTGGGAAAAGTTAAAAAAATATGTTTCTCGCTGCTCCACAGACCTTCTCTTGTACACAAGAGACCTGGGGAGGTGGTGCAGACACCCCTATGCTTATAGGTCACCTAGATCGTGCTTCTTAGACTGGGTCAAAACATTTATCAGCAAAACTGCTAAAGCATCTTCTCATTCCCAGCCCTGTGCAAAGTCCTCTGCAAACAATTTCAGAGAGTGCTGCCAGCCTACAGAACCCATCTGGTGGCATAACAGTCCAGAAAATAAAATTAGTTTGTTTTCAGGGGAGTCTCCTGATACACTTTTGGGTACGGTCAAGCAGGGATGTGCTGCAGGACAGAACAGTGGAGGAATGGTGTAAGGAAGAGGGGAGGAGTAAGCAAGTAGAAGATCTTACTTTAACCCTGTGATTCTGCTTAGAAGATGCTTGTTAAACCTTTGTTAGACTGAGCTTTACACTCAAGAAGCCAACTCCAGATTAGGTTGCTCCCTGTGGTAGATATTAGGAACAACAAGATAGGAGAGACAGTCATCTGCCTTCAGCAAGCAAAAAGTTGCTGCTTGGTTCACTTCACTGAAACATGATTTCTCCCACCTACGTTGTAAAAAATGGACTTCTGCAAACCAGTACCTAAAACATGCCCCGCAGTTTTGGCACTGGCTGTACCTGGGCTTCTAAAGTACTGCAGAGGAGTAAATGTCATTACTTACAGAGGAGTAAATGGGTGAGATTTTTGTATCTGGGTTGCTTGTTACTCCTCAGTGACAGTGAAACTTGCACAAGGAGGGTTTAGGAAGCATGTGAAGTTTACACCTGCTAAATATCATCCACTCAAGATAATACAGGAACAGCTACACCTAGTCAGCCCTCCTGAATCATCAGCCCCAGCCTCTGTTCCAGACTGGCCCCAGTTCTGAAGCCCTCAATAACAACCAGTAATTTTAGCACCAGTTGTTTCCTGGGCTGCTCTCTCAGCTTTTGGAATTCCACAGCTTAGCAGCTTCCTCACCAGTTTGCTGTGGGCAGCAGGGCAGGGAGGGGATCCTGCCCCTCTGCTCCGCTCAGGGGAGACCCCCCTGCAGTGCTGGGGCAGCTCTGGAGTCCTCAGCACAGCAGAGACAGGCCCTGCTGGAGCGGGGCCAGAGGAGCCCCAGCAGTGACCCGAGGGGGGGACCCCTCTGCTGGGAGGCCAGCAGGTCTCTCCTGCTTGGTAAGCCTGGAGAGGAGAAGGCTCCAGGGAGACCTTCTTGCAGCCTTGCTGTACATAAATGGGGCCTATCAGAAAGATAGAGACAGATGTTTTAGCAGGGCCTGTTGTGACAGGACAAGAGGTGATAGTTTTAAACTAAAAGAGGGGAGATTTAGACTAGAGAGAAGGAAGACATTTTTAATGCTGAGAGTGGTGAGACACTGCATGAAGTTGCCCAGAGGGGTGGTTGATGCCCCATCTCTGTATCTATTCCATGTGAGGTTGGATGGGGCTCTGAGCAACCTGTTCTAGCTGAAATTGTTCCTGCTCACTGCAGGAGGGTTGGACTAGATAACCTTTAACGGGCTTTTCCAACCCAAAGCATCCTATGGAATACGCTCCCTTGTGGAACAGCTCACAGCTTCCATGCTTGCAGTGAGAGCCCCTGTGCCAGGTCAGCCTGACCTACTGTCTGATGTGGGAGAGCCACTGCAGCCCTGCTCTCCATTCCGAGTAACGAGGCTTGGAAATGCTTTCCTCAGCTACAGTGTATTGCCACAGCTTCTGCCTCTGCTCTGGCAGCTCTGGGATGAGAACAGTTGCAAAGGCTATCAGGGTTCATCTAATTTTTTCTTTTTTTTTTTTCCCTGTAAAAGAACAGATTGTTCTGGTTTTGGTAGAAAAAGGTGTGCAAAGGGCTCTGAGAAAAAATAGCAGCACACGTGTAATTATTTGTTTTAAAAGCAGGAATCACCGTTCTTTTTACACTACAAACTCAGCCTATGAATGTGTAAAATATGGGTGCTTAAAATTGTCAAAAATATTCCTCCAGCAGGAACCAGCCTGATGAACTGAATACATATGCAGAGTTGTGCTACTACCTGTATATGAAAAGGAAAACTGAAGTTTGTATCTGAAGCTACATCCAATTTACTTTTTGAATTACATAAAATGAATTTTAAAGTCACTGGAAGGTTGAAAGATTTGGTTTAATCCACGTATCTTTTTTTTTTATCCCAGTTTTACATGGAAATTTGGGAACTCATAAGCAAGATAATTCAAAATATTGTCTGTGGGAAATCATGTCTCTTTTGCACTTTGGAACAGCTGCAGGCAGCCATTTCTAGATATTCTTTTGTGGGAATAGGAAGAGAAGCAGTAGCCAAACACTTAAGTTCTTTTCAGTCATGCTGATCATAAAATCGTTTCAGTTGGAAGAAGCCTTTAAGATCATCAAGTCCTACCATTAACCCAGCACTGCCAGGGCACCACTAAACCATGTCCCTCAGCAACACATCTCCATGGCTTTGAAACTCCTTCAGGGATGGGGACTCCACCACTGCCCTGGGCAGCCTGGGACAGGCCTGGACCACCCTTCCAGGGAAGACATTTTTCCCAATGGACAACCTAATCCTCCCCTGGTGCAACTGGAGGCCATTTCAGTCTTGTCCTATTACATGCTCCCTGGGAGAAGAGACCAACCATTACCTGGCTCCAACCTCCTTTCAAGAAGTTGGAGAGAGCAAGAAGGTCTCCCTTGAGCCTCCTTTTCTCCAGGCTCAACAACCCCAGGTTCTGCAGCTGCTCCTCACCAGAGTTGTGCTCTAGACCCGTCAACATCATCATTGTCCTTCTTCTTGGCCCACTCCAGCCCCCCAATGTCCTCCTTGGAGTGAGTGGCCCAAAACTGAACCCAGGATTCGAGGCGCAGCCTCCCCACTGCTGAGTGCAGGGGAACGATCCCTGCCCTATTTCTGCTGGCCATACTAGTGCTGATCCAAGCCAGGATGCTGGTGGCCTTCATAGCCACCTGAGCATATGCTGGCTCACCTACAGCTGGCTGCTAAACAACACCCACAGGTCCTTTTCTGTCAGGCACTTTGCAGCCACTTTTCCCCCAGCCTGGAGTGTTGCAGTATGTTGTTGTGACCCAGGTGCAAGACCCAGCACTTGGTCTTGTTGAGCTTCATGCAAATGGCCCCGGCATATTGATCCAGGCCAGTCAGATCCCTGGTCAGTATGTATTCTGCTGCTCCTGGCCAACACTGCTCTAGCTTGTAAGATAATTTACAGAGAGTTTTTGATGGTGGAATTCATAACACACTACATCCCTTCAAGTTTAGAGTAGTGGATCAAGTTTAGATGCATTGTGCATCAGAGAAGCAATTTTAAAAAAAAAGAAATCTTCAGCCAATATTAGCAACGCCAAAGCTCTTCCTAACACATGGTAGTACTCCGTGACCCAAGCCACTGTTTCAGTGGTTCTCCACTGTGGTTCAGCTTTCACTCCATTGTATTAATTGATATTGCCTTAGAAGAGAACATCAAATATGCCTTTTATAGGCAGATTAAATCGTCTAATTTTCCATGGTAGTTATTAAGATGAATCATTAAGGCTACCAGCTGTGCTCTGTTAGACTGCAGTCTCCTATGTTCAACATTCTTTAGCTGCTTTTAGCTCAGTAAGTTTGTTGCTGGATTTCCATGAATTGCTGAGTGTTGAAGTTTGCTTTTAAATTGCCTTGCAATCACGCAAACCACACACAAAAAGGCTCACCATTGTAATTTGACTTACAGAAAATGAAAATTAGCTAACCGGAAACTTGTTCCAGTGGTACTATATTAGCTAAGTTCATTGTGGCTCATTTCGTAGCACTTTGATCAGAAATAAAATAAAAATCTTTTAAAATTAAAGCCAGAAAAAGTTTGCCCCAAGCCAAGTCTCTGAAATGTGAAGGTATTGGTTCAAGCTGAGTGATAAATGGCAGAAGTTCTCTGTTTTCCACAATGGTGTAAACAGTTAGTTCAAGAGTGTTGTTGCTGTTGTTACGTATTTAAAGCTGAAGTTTGCTATATATATCACATTTCAAAAAAAGAGAGGTCTGCATGTCAGACAACAACATTTCATCTCTTTTGTCTTTTAGACATGGATTTCAGGCCCCAAATAAACATGTGTAAGACCGTATCTAAACAATACTTTGTGTAGCAAGTGCAATCTTGATGAGCAGGAGCTATTTTCTCCTTACTCACTCCAACAAGCTACTAGAACAATGGATTTACAGGCTGAATTTTCGTGTCTGTAAAGTCAGACATTGCACCCTACAAAGCCATCATGTTTCAAAATGTGGATACACTCAGCTTGAACTGATACTTTATTCTGCTTGAAATAAGGTTGGCCATAACCCTTCTCTTAAAACCACCACGGCGTGAAAAATATTGCAGCCTGGAAAACCTATGTGGTTTATGTTACACGGGACTTGCTCAGAATTAGTGTGAACAGCACAAACCCTACTAAAGACTTTTAAAACAGTACCAGTGGATGTTATCTGCTGAGCCAGTCTCGCGAGGTGCATCGATCTGAGATGGTGTTTCTCAAACATTCTCAAGCAGCAGCTTCTGCTGGCTGAATCACCTGCATTTAAAAAATAAAAAAAAGAAATCAGAGAGCTGATGCTAAGGGAGCTGTAAATCCTCTCCCGCCCCTGGCTCACCAGCAGTGATATTACCTGTAATACCCATATTTTTAGTAAAACCCTCTAGGCCAGGATGTCAAGGGAGGTGATTTTCCTCCTCCACTCTGCTCTGGGGAGACTCCCCTGCAGTGCTGGGGCAGCTCTGGAGTCCTCAGCACAGCAGAGACAAGGACCTGCTGGAGCAGAGCCAGAAGAGGCCACAACAATGATCCAAGGGCTGGAACCCCTCTGATGGGAGGCCAGGCTAGGACAGTTTGGCTTGTTCAGCCTGGAGAAGAGAAGGCTCTGGGAAGACCTTCTGGTGGCTTTTAAGTACCTAAAGGGCACCTAGAAGCAAGATGGGGACAGACTTTTTAGCAGGGCCTGTTCTGGCCCTGGACAAGGGGTCATGGTTTTAATCTAAAAAGAGGGCAGATTTAGATTAGATCTAAGGAAGACATTTTTTACAATGAGGGTAGTGAGACACTGGGACAGGTTGCCCAGAGGGGTTGTAGATGCCCCATCCCTGGAAGTGTTCAAGACCAGGTTGGACGGGGCTCTGAGCAACCTAATCTAGTGGAAGGGGGTTGGAACTATATGATCTATAAGGTTCTTTCCAACCTAAACCGCTCATGATTCTATGCTGTTGAGTGCCCCTCACGTTCAGGTACACAGAAAGAAACATGCTTGTAATGTTTAGTCCAGATATGGACTGAGGCTGGAAGACCAAAGACAGATACAAACCAAGAAAGTGAAGAAACTTGGCAACTGGAAACTAGGCCAGAGTCTTGCAGAGAATTAGTGTGTGAGGTGAAGCTGAGGATCCCAGCTGAGCTACGCTGTGGGATTGAAGGGCAGGGTGCCAGGAGAGACCAGCTCTGAATACTGAAGCATGCAGCATAGGGAAGTTCCACCCAGGAAATGTCATTTGAGTCCCTCAACAGAATAAAATGTCTTCTGGCAGGGAGAGGTCAAGAGGATTACAGCTTTTCTCACACGTTCTCTGCCCAGGAAGGCCATAAAGAAGCTGTCTTCTTTTTTTTTATGAGGAACTGTGAAATGATGGGATGAAAGCAATTTAAGGAGAGAAGTTCTTGGGATGTGGCTTCAGGACAAACAGCACCTATCCCATGTTGACTCCAAAGGAACTGTGTTTACAAGCTGTGTGCTGATCTTCCCCCTGGCTTAGCTGGGTGGAAGATGACCAGTCTGAACACATAGTAAAAGCAGATGCAATATGTTACAGTATGTAGCTTGTTTTAGGAAAGATTGATTAGACGAGGCAGACAGAAAGGTGACATGGCTGTCTGGAGTGGCTCAGTCATCTTTAAATCTCTATTTTACAGTTAGTTTTTGCAGCACCTTAGAATTTTTTGACCTCTTTCTATGCTTGACATAATTTTTCCCATAGAAAGTGTTCAGTACCTAAAAAAGGTAAGAGAAAGGGCCTCTTCCATCATCTACATAATTTAGTCTATAAGTGCAGGACTGGTCTACAAATCTACACCTTTCAAGTCCATTGTCCATTTTCCTTGTTTTAGAACCTGCTGAGCCAGCACACTGCTCTTGATGCTCAGCACAACATCTCACACATCTCAGGAAGACCTAATGCACCCCAGAAAAAAATCCATTTTTATTTCAACTTTAAATTAAAGAGCAGCAAGCTATGATCTATCAAATAATATATCTTTCCCTAAAATTATAACATCTTCCATGCATCCCTCATGACACCTATCTTCCTAGCTAGAGGATGCTTGTTCAAGATGCATATTTACACATTAACACATCTCTGCTGAAAATAAGCTTACACTAAACAAGCTTTTCAAAACTACCTTTGGGCCTTTGGGCTTTCTTCTAGCTAACTTCTGGTAGGACTGGGGATCCAAATCCTTCAGATAGCTTAGGAAAAAAGTCTCAATCTTAGTAAGTGTTTGCTCCCTTGTAAAAATTATTTTTACTGAACTGAACGACCAGCAAGCTTTACTGTGTTTTGCACCTTAGCCTGGTCATGCTGTTCACTTTTCAATGAGCTAGAGGACCACCATTTCTTTCATGTGTGGCGTTGGCAGTATTTTAAGCAGAGCTAAGTATTCATTAGGATGAGTAGAAGATAACCCAGCCGCCTGCCTACCGCTTCTCACAACACAAACCAACACAGTAGCAACCTATATGCTGTATTTCCTGCTAAAACACACGGAGCAGTTTTGGGAAGAGCTAAAGTGAACTCTAAGGTTGCTGGTAGTCTTGGAAGCTGCAGATTCTGCTCTGGCCTGAAAGAGCTTATGAAAGGAGGATGATAGAGACCAGAGCAGAAAAGGACAGGGAGGTGATGGAGAGATGGAAGATCTGTAAGGCAACACATTCTGTGAACTGTTTCCTTCTGCAACTTGCTGGAAGGTATAATCAGTCATCTGCTGCTCGTTTTTGTGTGTATGGCCTGTGTGTTTTTTTAACTTCCATTGCAATCCCCAAAGACTACCCTCCTGGTTTTACTTTTTTTGGTGGTGAACAGTGTATGTTTGTGTAAGGGGTGTCAGGGGACTGAAATTGTGATACCAACTAGCAATTTGGGTGTGTGGGTGAAAATTAACTGTTGTAGTTGGTTATTTTATGGGCCCAAAATATGGCTGTTAAAAACCCCAACATTCACCATATGAGCTTTCTGCATCCAGACCATAGAATGTCTGGGATACATAGACGGGATCCAAGCCGACTTCCTGCCATGAAATTGTGCTTCACTAATGATCACTCCAGCCTGTTTTCTAAACTTGGAGACCTCTTGTTTTCCCCAGAGGATATTACATTGTTTGTCTTTGGGAAAAAGTGTTTGCATGCTACAATTATGAAGTTTATAGAATTTAAAAATTCACCTGAAATGGGACTAGTACTTTACACACAGTTCAGCTGGGGTACAAGAAGAAAAAAAATGACATTTGAGAGCTTCAAGAAAGTACAAAGATAAGGGATCATTTTAAAAGATAGCTGTCTATCAAAAACTATATTTAAACTCAAAGCTGGAAGTTCTTTTCTAGGTGGGGCCCTGTGTCCTCACCCCCTACTGACCCCAGTTCTTTTCTTATGAGCAGCATTTCCCTATGTCCTGGTTTTGGACACCCTAGCACCCCCAAACACTGCTTTTCTAATCCCATTTTTAAATAGAATATATGCTGGGTTTTATATTAGAAGAGGTTTTGATACTGCTCTGGACTGTTTGGTGAATGTCTGTAGAGGCGCTCCTGAAACTGTCCCCAGTGCTCAACATCTTTGCAATATGAAGATCCCAATTCAGTGTGCTCATGCTATACGTAAAAAAGACTGTATTAAAAAAAAAAAAAAAAAAAAAAAAAGAGAGAGATTAAACCACGATGTGATGGAGAGAATGTGCATTGAAAAAGCTCACTAAGAAAGAGGTTTTTCTGTTTCATCATCACCCTGATTAAGACGAATTTCTCTGAGCTGACTTTGAAGAAGAGTCATTTTTAGGTACATATGCCTGGGTGATGGTGGAAGGCTAATAAAGATGGATTTTAAAGAGGACAGATTAGCCTCATCATCAGTGAAATACAGATTCAAAGATGTCACTGCCAGTTTTTTAGGTGTTACCTAAAAGCTAACCAATCTTTCAGTCTTTTTGATTAATCAGAATATTTCTCTAGAAGGAGAAGTAAATATGACTCCTATTTCAGTTTAGCGAGGGCTTTAAGGATCAAAGTTGGGAGTTTGGGATTTCTTTTGAAGGGAAAGGCAGTGTGATGCATGCCTATGACGTCCTGAATACTGAAATGCTGAGCAGGAAACACGGGTGACACCAGCCAGAGTGCATGAACTGCAGAAAGGAAACACTTCTTAATCCCATTTACTTATTTAACTATCACTATTTGGACTGCATTAGCTCACGCATGGGAGTGTGTGACAGTCATTCTCACACACAAAGCTCTGGAAAACCTGTTTAAGATAGTTCTCTGCTTCCCAGAACACTCGCACTTGAGGAATACAAATGTTTACTAGCACCATGTAATTCAGAGACAGTTTAGATGGGATTTTTAATTTGGTCACTCCCTCTACCGGAGGCTTTTTGCCTAGGTCTTATTCAGATGGCGATCACATTACCAATTAATTAATCAGTCCTCATATGGTTGTTGTTTGTTTGTTTGTTTTTTCCCTAAATAATTTCTTTTTAAAAGATTAGCAAATCCACATTTAACTTATTTTTCTTCCAGGGCACGGTGTGCAATGAAACACAGTGTAACTGCCATGCAGCCTGTCGTGACTGTCCTGATAGCAGCGAGGCCGTGCGAGATGGCCCAGGCCAGTTAGGAGCAGTCCGAGGCCATGCGTCCTCTGCAGGAGTCTGTAAAACAGCACCTGATTTTTAGCTTCCTGGTGTCTGCTCTGGGGCCACATGCTGGCAGGATGCTAATCCAGTTTACTAATGGGATTTTTAAAGCCAACGCCCACATCCTTTCAAGTACTGTTTCATAAGAACCTGAAAATTGAGAAAAGGGCACTGCAGGATATATCCCAATAGGTTTTAGCTTATGAAGCAGAGGTGATGGGATCACTATGAATTTCAGTAACCTACTCAACTTTCATTGCATAAACCCAACAGATTAAGAGTATTGCTCTAAAGGCTTTACACTGCACGCGTAGTATTTAGTTTGGCTATGTCTAGGTTTTTACCATTTACACAGAGCCGAAGGGTAAGCAAATGTAATTCCAGCATATTTTGCAGGGGAAGATTAATAAAATGCAGCAATAACAGAAAGCTCAATGACTAGTCAAGATGTACCTCAGTAAATATAATTAATCCCTCGCTCCAGTAAAGATAATCTCAGTAGCACTGAGAGATTGATGCAAGAATCTGTTCGTGCCCTAATCTGCTATGGAAATGGAAAGCCTGGGGTAACTCATGAAAAGTTCTGATAAGAAATGGTTCATCTCCATTCATTCATATCTTTGTCAATAGAAAAACTCCTC
>NW_008581958.1:70595-169885 GCF_000691845.1 Merops nubicus
TTCCTGCTGCTACAATGTATTTAATTTTTTGTTTCTTTGGTGGCTCTCACTACAACAGTAACCATGCTCAGAAATTGCACATCTCGAGCACCGCAAGCTTTTCTTAGCCAGGTCTGGTTAAGCAAGGACTGTGTTTAAGCCAGGGGCCAGCCACCGTTTAACACGGGCAGGCATTCCAAACTCTGGTTTCAGACTGACGGTGGAAATTTTCATCTCTTCCATCTGAGTTTTCTTCTGAGCTGCCTGTCATGGTTTTTTTTAAGATGGAGCCATTTTCGAGGGGCTTGAAGAAATCCTCTTTGATTTCACTTTATCTCTCCCCATTTCTTCTACTGCTATGTTACCACTTACTCTTTCATCTGGTGGCATCATTACCTGGGAGAGATTTTACCAGAAGCCTTGGTCATCTAATCAGAAGGCAACACACTCAGGCTCTAACTTCTTCCAGAAATGGACTCTATGTGTGAAGAGACTTACATTCTCTTGGTGAAGACATGCTGGGATCAAACACGCAGCTCAGTCCCATCTTGAATTTTGCATAATTTCGGAACGTTGCCCTCTTAGAGGAATCTAAGTCTTGTATTAAACCAGTCCTTTATATGCCAGGATGTTACATTTAATGCAGACAGTCTGCAAGTTTGAAGTGAGCAATAATTCAAGTAAAAACCCTAGGGTTAGTTGTTCAATAACATCAGAGGTCACTACAGAAACCTGTAATCTGTGAAGTTTACACTGTGTCACGGGCTTCTATCTCACCTGGGTCACTGCAAATATTAGAGTTTCACAGAAGGAACAGGGGATTCTCACTTTTCTGTTTAATACAACATGTATCCTGGTGCAGAAATCTGGGAATAAAGGGTAAATCTGTGCCTGTCTATGCTCCCACTACCTTTGGTTGAGAAAAAAATTCTCAGAAATTAGGAGTACAGGATAAGCGTTTCTAATCAACGTAGCAATAGCTGTTAGACATCTGAAGATAAAATGCAAACTCCCAAGCTGAATGTTGAGGTGATCCCTATATCATAAATAGAGGACTAGGGGAAAAAAAGACTGAAAATCTTGAAACATAGGAAACATGAAGGCAGCACGGCTATTTTAAATGATGTCTAGCAAAAAGGTGAATGATATTTTTAAAAAGTTGTTGAGTTGACTTTTTTTTTTGTTGTAGCATCCAGTAAACTGAAGGTACTGAAACTTCTTGACAAAAATTAGAACCCGCTTAGTTTTTCTTGATAGTGCTGGGAAACTGCATCCCTGGCATGCTGGAAGAGGTTTGCTCATACAGAGCTACAAGAGGAGCTGGTTAAAGGTGATTGAACAGCATAAGATTTTCCAGTTACACCATGACTATAGCAACATCCCAGCCAAAAACCTCCTGATGAATCAGTGTGAAAATCACAAGGTCAGGTCCAAGCCTGTGGTGCAGGTGGAGCCCTGCTGTGTGCTGACATCAAGCAGGAATTAGGCTGCTCAACAGGCTGGTTTGTTGCATATTTAGTAGCTGCAAAACTTATACAAGTTTTATGGTATGACACTTGAGAACACTACCTATACTACTTCATGCTGGCTACTGCAGCTTTAGAAAAAGCCACACGAGCTTGAGGTGACCAGAAGCAAAGCTTGTGTAAAACACAAGTTGAGCATCGGACTGCTTCAAAATGACGTGCTAAGTGAGAAAGACTATAGCAGAAGGTCATAACCTCATGTAGCTGCCTGTCAAACTGACTATGGTAGTGCCATTTGAAGACTCCAGATTTCTCTTGGGAGTCAAAAATTGATTTTTTTACCAAGAAGGGTATAAAATCCCACATGCTTTTTCACTGTCTGGGCTGAAGAACAGTGCCTGAGAGTACAAGGTACGTTCCCCCTTCTTTGTCCCTGAAATCATGGTGTTCTTGCCTATGAAGTAAAGCAGCAACCCATGGGCTGTGCCACATAAACAAAAGGTCAAGAGAAAATGTTCTATGCTCCCTCAGCTTTTATAACTGAGCTCTACCTGCTGCTAACAACAACAAGAAAATCAAATATAATTAAAATATAATTTATTAAGACATTTCTGCCTCCTGGTTACCCACATCCATGCTACAGCCCTCCCCAGTCCCCCAGCTTGCAGCATCCAGATCAGATATGGCCATAAAGCTCTGCTAACATCTGACCAAATATTGTCAACAGCCTTTCTACTTCCAAAAAGTTACAGAATAAATATGTTTCAGGGTTGGGGGTTTTGTTTGCCCTCTCCCACCCCCACAAAATTGTTGAAAACCCCAGACTGAAGAAATGGCAAAGAGAAGTCGTGAACTGTCAGGCCTAAACTTGTCCATAAATCCTTGTAAAATGAATTAAGTAACTTCTTTTTTTTTTTTTTTTTTTTTCCCCAGTGAACTCTCCAGGATGCTGTGGATTTTCATACGTACTTCCTCAGTTGTAAGAGTTTTTAAGCTCCCTCATCTGTTCCCAGCTACATCCTGTGATTTCTAGGGCTGGTTGCTGCACTCTAAATCTGGTCAGCACAACTTACATGTACTTATCAGTGACTCATCCACATATTTGAAGATCTTAAGAATGAATCACATCTCCGTGTTTGCTGAATTCCTTCTGCTGCCTGTGAAGGAAGGCTCACACTGACGGACTGTAGAACAGAGCTCAAGACAAGAGACACTTTGATGTTTAGGGACTTTATATGAGCATGCACTCTCTGAAGAGAGGATTTAAAGTGGTTTATGATTAAATCACACTGACTTTGTTGTCAAGCTCAGGCAGTGACACCTTCACAAAATGCATCCTTCAATTTTTCAGGCAGTCACTGAACGTGAGGGGCAATTAAAATGTTTGTTTCTGAATCTGGCATTTAAAATATGTTGTTGCTGCTGTTAGAATAGCTCCCTGTCAAATCAGATCAGAGGAGGAAGTGTCACTCAGCACGACAGGCCACAGTCTGAGCATATAAATGGTCTCAAATCTTCCCTTTCAAATGTCAGCTGACAAATCAAAATGAGAATGGGCTATGCAGCACAAATACCAGTTATACTTTAAAGACTTAACACAGGGCTCCTGTCTACTAGCGTCTGAGCGCTCCAAACGCAGAGAAACCACACAGAGTTAATGATAATTGATATCATATGGTCTTTATCAAAGCTTCCTCAAGAAAAGCAGCTTAAGGGAAAATCTGTAAATGTGTGTCTTGACCACAGTCTACCAATCTTCTTCCGCATTGGAGCCTTTAACTAATTTGTTGGTTTAATTACTGAGGCACAGGAAAGTTTGCAAGAGTGATAATTGCATATTCTTTGATTGCTGATCATTACATCAAATGGTCTTTATGAATTAAAAATAAACTCTGAGTGTAAAATGTGAACCTGAGAAAGCAGCCTGTGCCTCAATCTGAAAGCACAAGCCAACTACTGAGCCTAGCTGACATCACAAAGTAAAAAATCAAAGCAACAGCAAAGTTCCAAAAACCTGAAATTGCCCTGACAGACAGTTAACGGCAGCCTACAAAAATCTGGGATTCAAACTGGGCCAAGCAACATCAATGAGACTCTCATTTGAGGGGAGTTTAGAGCCTCGTTAGGTAACTTCTAACGTGCCCCATCCTTGTATCTTTAATTGGAGGGGGTAGTATAGCCTACTGCACGGCTCTGAACTACCGCCGGAGGAATTACCAGAAGGTCAAACGGAAGAGAGAGGCAGGGGGAGGAGGAAGTAGTAATTGAAGAGACAAGAGACGACTGTGAAAGTCCTTGGAGGAGTCTGTGTGTCTGGCAAGATGCAACAGGCCAGGCTACAAAGAGGAGACAAGGCACTTCCTGGAACAAGCTCTTCCCTCGCCTCCCTCCCAGCCTAGAGCAACACCATCGCTGAGTGTCCCCAGCAGCTGCCCAGGCCACAGAGCACAGCAGGTAGTGGCTGGTTAACTGCAGCACATGTCCCCGTGGTGGCAGAAACGTCGGCCACGCGCGTGCCCACGCAGCCCTCACGCCTGTCACTACAGCTGCCTCGGCCTGAGACACCTTCACTTCCCACAGATGAACCAAAATGGGATGACGACAGCAAAAACACATAGTCCATGGCTGAATGGCCTTCCTTCTGTTCTGGCTCAGCTTACAGTAGGTCTTCTCTGGCCTTTCTACTGCTTATAAAACGGAGTATCTTGTAGATGTTTGCATCATTCTGCAATAAAGCTTGGGCAGAGCTTACCTAGGAGACAGGCAAGGCCTTCAGTCATTGGTGTAGCTTTTCACACCCATGAAACCAAACACAGGTTGAAAGATCAGTTCAGAGGAAATGTTCAAAGCAAACTGACAAACTGACCTACTTTTTTTATTTCTTATTTTTTGTTCCTGTTAAGTGGGAGGTGAGAAGAGGTCCTGGATAGTACTATGGACATAATGGAGGAGTTCAGCACAGAACCTGAAACAGGAATTGGGAGTGCATAAATTTGGTCATGTCTCACAGATGACCCCAAGTGCAGAAACCTCAAAGGCTAAGAAAGATGGCACTAGAAAACAGGGATGAAAGAAGAATTTGGGCAGTAACATTAGAGACGAAAGTGTCTGAGGCACAGAGGTGGTGAGACAGCCCAAGAGGAATCAAGGGGGAAAACGGCAGCATCTACAATGCTGTGGCACGACACGAGCAACTGCAATTGAAATAAGAGAAATCAAGAGCCTGATGATTACAGTTCACCAGAGCAGAGAACAATGAATCCAGAGTAGCATGGATCAATGAAAGGGTTTGAATACGAAGATGTGTGGACTGAACACACGTGACTGGAGCAGTTATGTGGAGAGACAGTGAGTTAGGTACTGATGGTGGCTTACCAAGACACTTTTCATTTCAGATGTGGAATGTCCATTCTGCCTGACTGGGAACAAAGTTTTTGCCTGAGAGGAAATCTGGCACATCCTCACCCTGCTTCTACAGCAACCCTTATTACACATTTCTTGGATTTCAAAGGTTTCTCTTGTAGGTTAAATAGACTCAATAGCAGGTCTGCTACGCATTGTTTACTAGTGTTACCGTATACCTGCAAAAGGCTCTTTATAAACCCCCAAGACATATTTTTAAATCACCACAACCTCCAGACCGTGTAGTTAAAATAATCTACTCTTCAGAATTTCCCCTCAGATCTCCATGAACCACTTCGTTTTTATGTATACACACACCCTTCTGAAAAAGCTATTTTGACAGGCAATAAACAGTAGATTGAGATGCAAAAGCTCTAAGGAGAGAGAATGCAGAGATGTTTATGCAGCACATCAAAATTTCATTTGTAGCATTTAGTTATTTAAAAGCTTCAAGAAAATAGCAACAACATTTCAGTTCAGACCCCTTTACTGCTTGGATTTTTTTTCCACCCATAGATAAGGAGGATGGAATAGATAAGCAAAAAGAGGAGGGTTTTTCACTTGAACTTTTTTGATAAGATGCCTTAAGAGGAATTTCAGTTTGCAAAAAGAATATACATATATAATTAATATATAATTTTTTTTAATACGGATTTTTTTGGTGTAATATGTACCTTTAGTGCAGCTACAATATAGCTTTTTAATGCACACCTTTTGCCAAGACAGACATTACAGTCATAAGGAAAGTATCTTCAAAGTGTTTGTGTAGTATTTTTAGAGTTGCACTGTAAAATGCAAAGCCACAAGAGTGTATCATTATAATTCAAATCTAAAAGGCAAGAAAATTCAATATTAAGTACTTTCTTCTGCAACTGCTCTGAGATTGATATTCTGCTGTATAAAAGTACTGGCAGTATTTCAGCTAATGTTTTTTTTTTTAAGTATGCACTGAACCTTAAAACACTTACAGACATGCCAGCTTTTTGCTGATGACCCATTCCACTCTGCAGAGCCATCACTCACAGGCAACAGATATTGGCAGACTAAGACCAAACTTGGAAGATCTCAATCAGAACTTGGAAAGCTGATTACAAAGGGAAAAGTTAAAAAAAAAAAAAAATACTGGCATTGAACAATTGGTTGCAGTCACTCTCTTTGCAATGCTCCTTATTTCATATAATCCTCTCATATTCTCTTGAGTGTTTTTCCAGGTTGACAAGTCCTCCTATCTAGTCATTGCTCATGCAGAAGACACACCAGACCTCTGATTATCCCATCAACCTTCTCTGGGCTTTTTTTCTGTTGCCCACATCCTTTCAGGAATGTGTGGACCAGAACAGCATAGACTGCTCTACACTGTCCTACAACAGTGGAAGGCTCAGACCTTCTGCAGCTTTTCGGTACTTAAAGGGGGTCTATGATAAGGCTGGGGAAGGAATTTATACAGGGGCTTGTGGTGAAAGGATGAGGGTAATGGTTTCAAACTGGGAGAGGGTAGAGTTAGATTAGACACTAAGAAGTTTTTCACTATGAGGGTGGTGAGACACTAGCAGAGGTGGCCCAGGGAACTTGTGGATGCTCCATCCTTGGAAGTGTTGGATGGGGATGAGCTTTAAGTGATGTGGTCTAGTGGGAGATGTCCCTGCTCATGGCAGGGGGATTGGAACTAGATGATCTTGAAGGTCCCTTCCAACTCAAACCATTCTGTGATTCTATATTTACTCCTGCTCCATTATTCCTGACTTTTAATTAATTACTCACCATATAAATATCTTCCCTCCCATCCTACTGTGTCTTTAATTGCCAAACACTTTTTTCAAAAACTGTAATAACTGGGAGTTAGGGCACACATGGCAATGGTGGTACACAAAAAATCTTTAAAAAAATGTGAGACAACCTTCCTTCACAGACAGCCCACTGGCTCCTCCCATATATAACACAGAGTCACAGAATGGTTTAGGTTAGAAGGGACCTTTGAAGGTCATCTAGTGCAACACCTGTGCAGGGAGCAGGGATATCTCCAACTAGAGCAAGTTGCTCAGAGACCCAGCCAACCTCATGGAATATTGAGCCCCAAGGAATGTGGCTTCTACCATCTCTCTGGGCAACCTGGGCCAGAGTCCCACCATTCCCAGCATATAAAATATCTTCCTTTTTCTTGTCTAAATCTCCCTCTTAGTTTAAAACCAGCACCCCTTTTCCTGTCACAACAGGCCCTGCTAAAATGTCTGTCCCCATCTTGCTTTTAGGCCCCTTTAAGTACTGGGAGGTGGCAGTAAGGTCTCCCTGGAGCCCCAACTCTCTCCTGCTGGCCTCCCAGCAGAGGGGTCCCCCCCTCAGGTCATTGCTGGGGCTCCTCTGGCCCCGCTCCAGCAGGTCCCTGTCTCTGCTGTGCTGAGGACTCCAGAGCTGCCCCAGCACTGCAGGGGGGTCTCCCCAGAGCGGGGCAGAGGGGCAGGATCCCCTCCCTGCCCTGCTGCCCACGCTGCTGGGGGTGCAGCCCAGGCTCCCATTGGCTTCTGGGCTGTGAGTGCATGGGGCTGGCTCCTGGCCAGCTCCTCACCCTCCAGCACCCCCAACATATGAAGTTTCCCAAAGCAGCAGACAAGCCTGGTCTAGAGCACAGTCCCTCCTTACATGCCCAGTTCTTATGCCAGGCTTCTCAGTAGCACTGTTTTCTTTATTCTCAAGATGAGGTGCCCTCATCTAGTCCTGGTCTCTGGAGCTGGTAGAAAGACAAAGCTACTCTGAAATGACTATTTTATAAAAACAGTAGTTCCCTTTTTGAAACTGAGCATGACAAAACATATTTTGAGACACTTGCAGCACAGACAAGAAAACTGAATTGACCTACATTACAATTGCTGCTTTGGTAGTTCTTTGATATCATTCAAGGTTTCTAATACTGGAAAGGCTTGTGAGCAATTCCATTGCTCTCCTCACTCTCATTTGGGGGTCTCCAATAGGATGGAACCTTTTTCTGTTAGCGCCAGGACTGGTGCAATTACACAAGTGTAAGTATTATCTTTTCCCTTTCCTTCCTTCCTATTTAAAGGCACCACCTTTCTTCTTCCTTCATCCTCCCTCCCCTCCTCCCCGTTGGCAATTTGTTAAAGATCCTGGTTAGACCTTTGTTGTTTTACTGTGGAACAGCCTATCAATACCATCTGTTGATAACAGGACACAGGGGCTGGAAGTATTTTGGTTTGGTATTTTTGATGTTCAAGTTGATGCTTTGTTGGCTCCTGGCAAACAAAGATCTGGATGTTGGCTTCGCATCTTGTCTACGCGCAGCCCAGAAATCTATCAGAGGGAGATGATGTGACTGCTTCTCCCCAATCCATTTGAATCTGTTTGAGAGCAACAGGATCACAGCTGGTGGAGAGATTTTTTAGGGCCTCACAAGTTTCATGCTGGGTCCAAATAACTCTTTCATACGTAATGGTGGGTAATCATCCAAGCAGTGTTAAGGGAACCAAACTACCCACACCCAATGTAAGAACCATCACACAAAGAGTGTCTATGCAAACTGACTTGTCCTGAATATATTTGGATGGTTAACCTTACTCAACATACTAACAAAATGATCTGAGATGATGAAGTCTTCTAAGGACAGATAATAAGGGCTGACAAGAATTGCTGAAGGATCATAGGAGACAGACAAGCTGGGCAACAAAATGTCAGATTAAGTTCAACATTGATACATATAAAATTGCAAGAAGGGGAGAAAAAAGGGGGAAAAAAATTCTAACTGCATATACAGAAACAGTGAGAGTTGAGCTGACCGTTACTAGATCTTGATGTTATAGTCAACAGGCACACAAAAACATCATCTCAGTTTTCATCCAAGGCCAAAAAGCAATTCAAACATTAGGAACTGTGAGGAAGGAAATAGAAATGAAACCAAGAATATCATTATGCTGCCAAAGCCACAGTTTACCCACAACCTGAATACTCTGATCTCCTCATCTCAAGCAAAGCTGTAACAGATAACAGAGATAGGTGTGAAAAAATACAGAATAGCTCCCAGACAAGGAAGGACAGTGTAGAGTGAGACTCCTTGGCTTGGAAAAGAAATGCTGCCTGTCATCCTGCAAGAGCTCACCAAGAGCACCATAACTAGAGGAAAGCTGTGCTTTAAACTGTCTAGTAGGAAGCCAACTGGAACACAAGTTGAATCTAAGTTGTAGTGGAACATGCACCATTGTGCACTGGTGTAAGCCAGCTAACACTAACATGTCTGTTTTTTTGGTTTGTTATCTTTTAATATGCTGTACAGTTACTCAGTGAACTGGGTCACATTTATTCTTTTGCAGAAACAGAGGAAGTCAGGCTCATGATCCTCACACCAGTGGTTTCTTTCTTTTTATCTTCAACATACATATTCTTCTCCGTTGTACTTCTCTGGCAGGACACATCCAGACTTGGATGCCCCAATCCCTGGCAAAGCAAGAAGTAAGAAGTGTGAAGGTAAGATGGAGATAACCTCAATCTCTCGTAATACATGTCTTTTACAGTTTGGAGAAGAAAACACAGCAGATGACATTTCATGGCAGTTCAACAGCTTTTCCCAATATTGTTGGCTTTAAATAACTCTACCACCTACCTGCTCAACTGAGAGGAGGCCAGACAGACCATCTCAGTCTGCTCTGCACCAGAGGCATCACTGTGGATGACAAGCTCTGCTTCTATCACTGAATTTCTGCAGCCTGTGATCTTGGCAGGGGCAGACACACCTAACCACGGACCCGTTGTTTAAGAGGCCATACAAGCTTAGTCATGAAGACAGCCCTCTACTACTCCTATAATGCAGAGCTTGATCTCCCTGGCACTGCCAGCATGGCATGGAGAGGGCTTCACAAGAGGCAGAACTTGAGCAGCAGCATTTTCCACGTGTTTCAAGTTTTTTCAGCAGTAGTAGCCCTGGCTTTACGCTCCTCTCCAGCTGAACCACTGGCTGCATGCAAAGCATCCTTCTGAAGTTCCGCAGTGGGTGTCCACAAAGACTTTCTGCCTGTATTACTTCAGACTTGTTTACCTCATACTTAAAATGAATTTGGTTACATGAGCTTGCTAAGGAGGTCTGAGTCTGAGGATTCTGCATTTGCAACATTCTAAATGAATGTTCTAAACAGACTTGACTTAAATTGATATTCAATGGAACTTAATCATTAATGATATCCCTACATCTAAAATCTAACACAGACTTACAGGTTCCCTGTTTCCATAAGTTCATGCCACCATGAGATGGCAAATAGGGCTCTAAGTGGGTGTAACTGTAAGTTAAAGCAGAAAAGTAAATAATATGGTTTAGCTTATGTACCTGCTGGGTCAAAACTGAACTGCCTTTCCTGCTGCCTAGCCTCGTCTGTGGAGATGAACATCCTCATTCCTCACCTAAAATGCTCTCTTGATGTGGCCTATAATGGGATCCTAAACACAAAAGAGGATCAGATGAGCACAGAGTCCCTCCTCCCTGTATTGCTTCAGATTAAGAAATAGACTAAAATCCCAACCACATACTACCATCAGCACAGAGCAAACATTTTCCCAATATCTCTCACTGTTTTCTGCAAGTGACTTGGTCTCTCTGTCACAGGGAGGATAAACTTAGTGGGCTGGGTGCCAAGCACAGGCAGCAAGATAAAGAATTAGCTCAGGCATAGCCAGCATGTGAATCTCCAAAGGTGTTTAAATTGAAACAATATGGAGCAGGAATCAGGTTTTCTTAACAGTATTTAAAAGAAACCCAATCAAACCCAGACCAAAACCAACCAAACCAAAACCCCACAGCAAATACATGCATAACTGATTTTTATCTTGCTGCCCCTCACAAAGCCATGATGAAAACTTAGGCTTCCCCACCACAAGCCATTTTATACTGAACCAAATACACTATAAATGAACTCCTGCTTCCTGTTTGTATCCAAATACTGATATGACATCATTTCTGGAAAGAAACAGCCCCATCCGTCCTTTACATTAAATTGATTAATTGTTTTTCCATTTGTGCTCTTTGTGATGTTCCTCCAAACACTCCACAAATTATCTAGCCCTCAGAAAGCCAGAAGTTGTTTGGCTTTTGTTTTTTTTTCTCTCCTCCTCTTTAAACTTGAATGCAGCTTGAGAGACTTAAGATCTCACATTAGACGGCTTCCACTGTAGACCTGCTGGCACCATGGACAAGCAGGGAGGGCTCCGACACGCCACGAAGATGCACTCATTTCAAAGATGGCCAACAAAGAGCCAAAGGTGACCCCTATTATTAGTGCTCCTGAGACTAGATTTACCATATTATTAATCATTAAAGCCTGACTCAAAATTCAGACTGGCTTGTACTTACTCCGTGGGTCAGGGAGCTTTATCAGAGCTCATTAACTGCACTGAGCTACTCATTTGCTCTTTCTACAACAACCATTTTCCAAATGCATGAGGGCAAAAATGAAATACAGGTGATTTTTCTGTTGGAGGGTTGTTTGCTGCTTGATCTCAACAAACAGAAGCAGCAGGAGTATTTTGCTTGTCAAAAGGATAGTAATTCTTCAAATCCCTCTAAAGAGATAATGAGTGGCAGCGTAATGCTTTTGATCTGTCATAATTATAAAATAAAAGGGAACGGATGCAAAGCTCACGTGCCACGGGAAGGTCACTCGCTTTTAAACGTCTAGGATTCCCTCTGTGGCTAACACCAGCACGTCCCGAGCACGGGCTATTTTTAGGCACAATAACGGCTCCGTTGTACATCCTGTCCCTATAAAACCAGTGCCTTACTGGTGATCCTCCTGTAGGGCAGCTAATAAGTAGGTAGGAAAATGATGTCTCTGCACTTTTGACTTGCATACTATTGCAAGGAAGGACAGCAGGAGCGTCTCCTCTCTGGCGTCAACCAGTCCCCCTGCAGCATACATGCAATTTAAATTATTACAAGGCAATGTTACAAGTATGAACCCCGGCACAAAATAAAGTAATTACATTTAATTAGGCAGCCAAAAAAAGTGATGGCCTCAGACTCGCTGCCTTAGATGTAGCCTTTTGTTGACTTAACACAGGACAGGTAATGAATGAAACTTCAAAGTGTAAGCAACTAAATTGCTACTTAATTAGTGGAGCCCTAGTCAAAACCACAGCAAAACAAAAAAACAAACCCTCAATTTTCTGTTGTCAAAGGGATTCAGACAAAGATCCCAGGTCTCAGGGAGGCCCTGAAATTAAGGATTATTCTATTAAGTATGTTTTTGTGTTCAGAAGCGAGTTTCTGGGTTTGTTAATGCAGAGCTCCCGAAAAGGTGCTGGATTGGCAGCCCTGGAGCCTGATGTTGCCCAAAAGGGAACTCGGTGCTAACAAGTTACTAGCTCACAAATCTCACTTGCCTGCTAAGCATCAAGTGCAGATATTTAATCCTTTGAGTACTGTGATCTGCCAGTACACCCACACCAAGCAACCTACCACAATGAGACAGCTTTCACAGCTCAGAATAAGGAAGACAGAGAAAAAAGAAAGTAGGTATTGTAACACTAGATTTTTTTATGTACAACCTCTCTCAGTTGTGCTGCTTCATATCCAGGACTGCACAGTTTGCCAGAGGCCTCTGTGGAAGCCTCTTATGTTTCCATAAGCATCCTGCTGCTTTATCACACAATTAAATGTGAAAACCAAAAGTGTGTCTAAATATCATAATGAGTTACACTAGTCTGTCATCTCTGGGCCAGCATTTTATTCTGATTTCAAGCAGAGATGAAAACAAGCTATTTATTGTTTTCATCCCATTCCTCACACGCTTACTGGGAAGTCTCCACGGCTGAGAGGTGCTCAGGTTGGACTGGCAGGAGCCGCAGCAGCCAACGGAGCCTTTATTTCCTCTGTCTGCATACAACTGTCTCTCACACCTTTTCCTTTTATTTCTCCCTCGACTTTCATCTTCCCATCCTGCTTGTTGTTCACCTCTCTAGAGCCAGTCTTCTCATCCCCATCCGTGCTGCTTCACACTCACCACTGTGGACTCTGTGGCTGAGGTTAGGTGCAGCACAAGAGTCTGTGGGGTGATGAAAATATGCAACTACATTCTTCAAAAACCTCTATTTCAGGAGTTTTAGAAGACTAAAATAGTCCTTTCTTCGGGAGAGGGGGGAGGTGGGGAGGAGGGGAGCTGCTTTGTCATGTCACATCCTGTTAGTTCCCCCATTAAGCAACAAAAACTACAAACAAACAAAAAAGACAGAGTTTTGCTAGAGGACTTCTCAACTATCAGTCTGATTGCACATCTCAAAACTCTGGGATCTGCTCATTCTGGAGTAGTAGCTCCACATCCAGGAATTATTGAACACCAACCTGTCCCAGTTGCATTCCAGGGTTTGTTTTTATTCTGTGGGCCACGAGGAGACTGCTCTGGTGTACTACAACCACTCAGATTTTAAACTAGGCTTTAAGTGAGATGCATTTGCGCCAGTGCAAGCTGTGCTGCCTACAGCTAGAAAACACTCCAGAAACCTCAGCTCTTAGATTTTTTTCCACTGTTTTTCACAATGTTTCATACAGCTGCATGTGTAGCAAAAGTCAGGTGGTTCTGACCACTCCCTTCAGTGAACCAAGAGTTTCCAAACAGTTGAATTTTGGTAATTCCTTTTGTTTGTTTGTTTGGTTGGTTGGTTGGTTTGGTTTTTTGTTTTTGTTTTTGGGGTAGTTTTCATTCTCCCCACCTGTCCCCTGGATGAAACATGGGATTTATTTTTTTTTCCCCCCTGTTTTTCCTCTTTCTTGACATAAGATATTGAAACAACCAGCATATGAGCCCATATTCTTTGCAGTGATTTGAGAGCAGCAGCATGCTGGTGGGCAGAGCACATCACAGAAGAAGAGAAAGTAGGATCTGACCTTGATGCATGCATGATGGGATGTACAGAGGAGCTTCTGCTGCCAGATGACAGGAAGGCAAAACTAGGATGGCAAAAAGTCTTAAAACCAGAAAACTACAACTGTTACTAGCTCAAAAGTGTGTGTCCCCTTGCATGCAGAACCTGCCAGGGGTGCCCCAAACAATATTTCAGTGGTTCCCTGACGACAACAGCCAGTGAGGACTCAAGCCTACAAGTGAATTGAACCTTCACATCTGTAATTCTGAGCCTGTGCTTTGCAAATTAAAGTAGAGTTTAAGGGAGTTGCTTCTCAGTCCTGTGGCAGCTCTGCTCTGAAACTGGGGAGCTTTGCTTGTTTAACAGTTGGTATTAGAAAAATGTTGGCTCCAAATCCTGCAGTGTCCAGTGTGTGACCTCAGAAAAAGCATCCAAAAGCATCTGGGATGGGGCAGAGCTGAGATCCATTCCATTTCCCACAGCTACCTTTAAACAGCTCCCCACATATCACCCTGTGGTGCCTCGCTCTCTCTACTGGCTCTGCTCTAAGCCAAGACCTCACATTTTGCCACCTAAAACCATCACGCTGAGACTGGGGGCTTAAACTCCAACTGAACAGGAGGAAAAACTTTTTTCCTGTGAGAATGCCAGAGGCTG
Source organism: Merops nubicus (assembly GCF_000691845.1). Classification (NCBI taxonomy): domain Eukaryota; kingdom Metazoa; phylum Chordata; class Aves; order Coraciiformes; family Meropidae; genus Merops; species Merops nubicus. The sequence goes on from NW_008581958.1 coordinate 84,950, forward strand.
GAGCAGGCTGCCCAGAGAGAATGTGGAGTTTCCTCTGGAGAGATTCCAAATCGACCTGGACACAATCCTGGGCAACCTGTTGTAGGTGTCCCTGCTGGAGCAGGGGGGTTGGATAAGATGATCCCTGGAGGTCCCTTCCAACCTCCATCATGCTGGAATTCTGTGGCAATATGACGACGCACTTAAGGCAACATTCACGTTGAGTTAGAAGAGGTCTACTACCTGAGTCAAACTCAGACAGCAGAAGCACTTCCAGACAAGTACAAGTGTCTTGTCTGTATTCAACTCCTAGCTTCCCAGGTAACCTCTTTCACCTTTTTATGCAAGTTCAATGATTTGGTAGATTTTCAGTTCTTCGACTGAACTGATCTTGCACTGTCTCCCTCTCTAATACCAACCACACCAAGTGTTTTTGCTCAAGGCTGCGTACCATGTGCTGCTGTCCCCGTCTCCATTATCTCCTCTGAGATAATTCAAGTGTTTGACTGAAATGAATGGGACTAGTCTTGTGGTCCTCAGCACTGTTCCTTTCCAGGAGTGTGTCAGAAAAAGACCCAAGTGTAAAATAGAGAGAGGGGAAGAACAAATTCCAGAGAATTTCACCAGCTTTTGAAACGGATATGCGAGTGCCAGAGGGACACTGAAAGCAAGCATGGGCCAGCTGAAATCCGATTTAGATACTTTCTATCTTTCAACAAGCCATAGAAATGATACTTTAAATGAAGATAGATTGTGAGATGCCATTTGAAGTTTTGTCTTTCAGATATGATGAAAATGCAAATGGAAAACAGAACCACATTGACTCAGACAGTGCACCTTAATGCACAGGCAGAGCTGTGACATGTTGGAGATTAAGAAAAATGCAGAGAATACAGCAGACAATATTTTCAATTACTTGTGCTTTTTAGTGTCAAAACCTTTGTCTCCACCTCACCATGTCTCCAAGGGCATACAGCTGTGGGCTCTTCTCTAAGCTCTTCTTTGACTGCATTTACTGTTGCATTTACAAATAATTAGACTAATATCACTGTTTTGTCTAAAATCAGACTGAAATATTAATGGTAGCATATCAGAAATCTTTCAGGCAAGAAATCGTACCTGCATAAATCAGAAATTCTCTTACAAATCTATTAATAATCCTCTCTTAAATCTGTGCATAAAACTATAGAAGCATTTCACTTATCTCTTTAGGCTACCATATATCAAAGTATACCTGATTGTGTACCCCTTAGATTTCTATCACCTTTCTTGATAAAAATAATAGTTTGCAAGACAACACTTTCTAGAGCTAAATATACACAAATATCAAATACCTAGGCTGGTCTCCTGAAGACAGAGTCTGAAGAGGTCCATAATCTCCCAGAAGAGTCATCATATCTGATGAGCAACAGATAAATATGAAGCCATTTCAGCAGAACCAATCCTCAGCTCTTTAACACCACAGGCCAAAACTGACTTTTGTTGCTTTGGGGAGGAGGACTCAGGGACATCCTTCCTGCCCTGGGAAGGGCAGCTGTGGCACAGAAATCGGAGAGAAGACCGAAGAGGCAGACACCCTTCATCACAGGACTTCCATGGCCCTAGAGCTGAGCCATTAGATTTCTTTCATATTAACAAATTTTCTCCTCCCACAGTTGGCCCCTGTGGTTGTGACATCATCCCTGCTTGGAGGCATCTATCGGATTAAAGGAAATAGAGAAGCAATTGCTGCTTGCTGAATTACCTGAAGAACACTAATCCCAAGACAAGACACAACAAACCCCACTGTGGATACTTCCCAGTTTCTGCTCCCTCCTCTCCCCAGGGCATTCATCATGCAGAGGATCTTTATCCCCATAGAAGTCCAGCCTTTTTTTTTTCACAGTTAATGGCTCATTTTATGAACAACAGCGATTTTACAGCTCATTTTCCCTTTTCCTAATCTTGCTCAGGCTGCTCGTTGTTCTCCGTTTCTTGCCCAAGGCCTTCTGACATTTATCTCAACTACCTGTGCACCTCTGTTTGATACCAGCCATATCAGCCTTGTGGCCTCCTTCTGCCCTCCCAGAGGAGCCACTGCACGTTACTTCTTCCCCATCAACAAACCTGGCCAAACTCACTTCGTACATTGCTGCTTGTCTGCTGCTTCAGGCAGTTTTGCCAGCCTCTCACCACCAGCCTCTCTTCCTGGCAGGGAGCAGGGACATCTGCAACTAGAGCAGGTTGCTCAGAGCCCCATCCAACCCCACCTGGAATGTTGAGCCAGAAGGGATGGGGCACTGGTTACCTTTCTGGACAACCTTGTCCAGGGTCTCACCACCCTTGTTGTAAAATATTTCTTCCTCATCTCTAGTCTAAATCTCCCCTCTTTCAGGTTAAAACCATCACCCCTTCTCTTGTCACAACAAGCTATGCTTAAAGCCTGTCTCCATCTTGCTTCTAGGACCCCTTTCAGTACTGGAAGGTGGCAAGGTCTCCCTGGGGCCTTGTCTTCTCCAGGCTGACCAAGCCCAGCTCTCTCCTGCTGGCCTCCCATCAGAGGGGTTCCAGCCCTTGCATCATTCTTCTGGCCTCCCCTGGCCCCGCTCCAGCAGGTCCCTGTCTCTGCTGTGCTGTGGACTCCAGAGCTGCCCCAGCACTGCAGGGGGGTCTCCCCAGAGTGGAGCAGAGGGGCAGGATCCCCTCCCTGCCCTGCTGCCCACGCTGCTGGGGGTGCAGCCCAGGATGCCATTGGCTAGTGCATAGGGCTGGCTCCTGGCCAGCTTTTCGTGCACCAAAACCCCCAACCCTTTCTCTGTAGAGATGCTCTCCAGCCTTTCATCCCCCCACCTGTGTTGATACTGGAAGTTGCCCTGAATCGGGTGCAGGATCTTGCAATTGGCTTTGTCAAACCTTACAAGGTTCACACAGGTCCACTTCTAGATGAGTTTCAAAGCCATGGAGATATGGTGCTGAGGGAGATGGTTTATTGGTGCCCTGGCAGTGCTGGGTTAATGGTTGGACTCAATGATCTTAAAGGGCTCTTCCAACCAAATAAATTCTATGGTTCTATGAAATTGAGTTCAACTTGCATGCAGAAAACGGGACTATCACCAAAGGGTGGTTTCTGGACAATATCTAAGCATTTCACGATGTCAACAATAAGGTTTTGGTCATTCACAGTGCCTCTGACACCAAGCCTTGTTGGTACAGTTGAAGTGAAGCATTTTGCACATCAAAGAACAAAGGTGGGTCTTTATGAACAAGAAGAACATTGTACAACATGGGAAATAGTAAGAAAATTGCATTATTTCAAAAACCTCCATCAGCTGCCTCCTTCATCTATTTCAGGACTATAACTGCCTCCTCAAGTTCATCAAGAGTACCTGTCCTTTCCCTAGGAGGGCCAAGGTGGCAGCCAAGCAGGATCCATCGAATACTCTCCAAATCCCACTAGCTTTCCTGTGCTTTGCTTGTACCTAATCTGCACACAGACTAGAGGAACACCTAGCCCCAGAATCCTAGAACGGTTTGAGTTTGAAGGGACCTTCAAGATCATCTAGTTCCAACCCCCTGCCATGGGCAGGGACACCTCCCACTAGACCAGGTTCCTCCAAGCCCCATCCAACCTGGTCTTGAACAAAACCAGTGCTAGGTCATCTACAACCTCCCTTGGCAACCTGTGCTAGTGTCTCACCACTCTCATAGTGAAAAACTTGTTTCTAATTTCTAATTTCACTCTATCGTCATCCAGTGTGAAGCCATTACCCCTCATCCTATCACTAAAAGCCTTAGTAAAAAGTCTGCTCCCAAGAAGGCTTAATTTTCAACACAGCCTAACCATTGTAAACCCAGGAATTATTCAAGATACTAATCTAACAGGCACAATATAAAACACCAGCAGCAAAACTCACAAGAAGAAGGAATGGGAAAGAGACAGAAATTTTTCCATAGAAACAGAGTTAGATAAATTTTCTCATATGTTAGAGTTAAAAAAGAAAGAGCACAGTGTTGCAATCCCATATGCTGCTTTAATGAACAAATGCAGAATTTGTTAGGTGGACTTCAGCTGATGGAAATTCACTGCTCAGCACTTCAGGGTGGCAGGAAGAGAACAGTTTTGCTCACGCTCTTTACAGCATTACAAAGAACACTTTTGTCTTCTACGACAAGATTTTTGTGTGGGAAGAAGTTTGCATCCAGGGAGGAGTTCAACTGCATAACAGCAACACCAGTTAAAGCCTACACATAACAGGCAAGCAAAAACTAATTCCTTTCACAACAGTCAGCAAGTTAAGCCAGCCTTGTGTTCTGGGGAGAAGAAAGGCTTGGATCATGTCAAGGACAGGAGCAGTTCCCCTTAAAGCACCTTCAGGAGACATCCTGCCACCATCACAGAGCCATTACAGTGCCTAATTCTCATCTGTCAATACACTCACACTGCTGAAGGCAGATCAGTGCCATCAGGGATGGATCTGTGGCTAACAGGAGGAGGAAAAATAAGTTATTCAAAGCTCTCTTAAATAAAAATGACAACAACCTGCCTCCCTTCTGTCTCAAGTTCTGGTTCTAAAAACTTTTTTTTAAAAAAAAATAAATTAAAAGCAGCCCTTTTCTCACTAACTGTCTGAGCAGAACTGCTTAACTACCAGCTAGAACCCTGGAATGATTCGGGTTGGAAGGGACCTTTAAAGCTCCCCTAGGCCAACCCCCCTGCAGTAAGGAGGGACATCTGCAACTAGAGCAGGTTGCTCAGAGCCCCATCCAACCTGACCTAGGAAATGTTATGTTCTACCATGGACATACAGCACTTCCATGCTGGTCTTGGCCACATCACAGTACCCTGGTATTGCTCAACACTCTTCCTGGAAGGAACTCCAGAGAATCACTCCTGAGGTATCCATTTGGAATAACCAGACTCATCCAGGGTACCTGGAGAAGGGCTAGACAGGGGAGACACACAATGACCATCTTCAAACTGATAAAAAGTCACTGCAGGCAATGAGAAAACAGATCACCCATTCTCAGGATCTGCAGTGGACCGGGTAAGAAGTAACAAAGAGATCAACAAAGGGTTTTTAACAGAGAGATAAATACGGGAAGAGTGTCCAGGAAGGTTACAGGTCTTCTGCAACTGAGGTGATGCAAGAATCTCACAGGAACAGCTTAGCTGCCATCATTCCTGACTTTAGGCAAGGAGCTGGACTTGCCAGCCACTGGAGGTGCCTTCTAGCTCTCTTTTCCCCATAATGCTATATTCCCAGTATTTAAAATTTCCCACAGCACAAGGAAATATCTACACCCACGCAGAGTCACACTCCAAACAGAGGCTTTTATGGTGGACAATGTCCTCTGCAGACAAGGGAGACATCAATGCTCAAGGCGTCTGAGCTCCAGGGACAAGGTTCAATTCTGCTTCCACTGTCCTGGAGAGGATGCAGAGCAGGTGAGGTGGGGGCACTGGGGTTAAAAGCATGAAGGAGTAGGAAAGCCCCCTTCCCATCTCTTGCTCTCATAATATCCCTTTGACGACTACACCAGCAGACCTCCACCTACTCTTTCTACAAAGACTAATCTACACTACCCCAGCCCACTTAGGATGGAGGGATGGATCAGAAAAATGAACACAGAGCCTTCCTCCTCAACATTAAAAAGGAGGAGGACAGGGCTGAGAGGAAAAGCCAGCAGAGGTCTTGGACAGAAGGACATTCTCCTGCGGCTGACACAGGAAGGCAGTGGGTGCTGCCTCCCTTCACACCTGACCTCTTGCTATACATGTAGGATGGATGGTCTTGTGCAGGGGAGGCCCAAGCAATAGAATCCCCTGCTGCTCCCTGAGCTGGCTCAAGAGGAGGTGGTCTTGCCCCAGGCTTGGATTTGCAAGCTCAAGGTGTTTTTGCTCAGCTTCTGTCCTGTGAGCTGCAATCAGGAGGTATGTAGTGGCAGGTTATCTTCCACTCCACACTTGATGACATTTTAGTGGATTCACACTACTACCACATCCTCAAGGCCATTTACAACCTTGGTTTGAAAAGATCTGAGAATGAGCAGGACAAACGTACAGGATTCCAGGTAACCCCCAGTTGTCTCCTGATGCTCCATGGCCCAGCTTCACACGTGTGTGAGCAGTCAAGCACGCATAGCAGAAGCTGCCCTTCCAAAACCTGGAGACTCTGGTTAGCTCTCCCCCATGCCCTGAGTCTTTCTACATCTCTAACAAGCATGTACCAACTCTCTCCTTACAGTGCTGAATCCTTCTGCAGATTAGCAGAGCCAGCAATACACCAGAGATGAGCAGATGGTTCCAAAACGATTTGGGCACTTGTCAGGAGAGGTGCAGACAGGGCACAGTCACAGAAACAGGATGGTGGGGTGAGCAGCTTCTGCAACAAAGGCACCAAGCAGGGGATGGCTGTGAAACTATGCAAAAAATACATCACTGGGGAAAAATGTGTCCCCAGTAACACATCCAGCTATGAGTTTGGGAAGGTTATTCTTCGATTGTCCAGGCCACCATAACATTGCCTGTTCAATCTTCCTTTACTTCATCCTAATGGAAATTTCTGAACGTGGGACACTAGGAGGTACGCTTGTTTGGAAAGCAAGAATGTGGGAGCAGACGCTTTCAGTGAATCAGGCCTTCAAAGCCAGCCCAAAGGCATCTGAGCACAGGCCTGTGCGAGCAAGAAGGAAGGATTAGCAGCTAGGAGAGAAGCCAGCTCATCTCTTCAACCGCAGGCAAATACCGCTGCTCACCTCCCTACACTTCTTTGCTAAAGCCAACTCTGAGCCCCCTGCCAATGAGAGTGAAGACAGAAGAGTGGCAGAAAGGGACCTGGGAGTACTGATTGACAAGCACCTAAGTATCAGCCAGCATGTGCCCAGGTGGCTGAGAAGGCTGCCCCTTGAATCCTGGGTTCAGTTTTGGGCACCTCACTCCAAGAAGGACATTGACGAGCTGGAGTGGGTCCAGAAGAAGGGTAATGAAGATGTTGAAAGGTCTAGAGCACAAGTCTGATGAGGAGTGGCTGAGGGATCTGGGGCTGTTGAGCCTGGAGAAAAGGAGGGTCAGGGGAGACCTTCTGAAAAGTGGTTTGAGCCAGGTGGAGGTCGGTCTCTTCTCCCAGAGAACAAGCAATAGCACAAGAGGAAATGGCCTCAAGTTGCACCAGGGGAGGCGGTTTAGTTTGGATATTAGGAGAAATGTTTTCCCTGAAAGGTTTGTCAAGGCCTGAAACAGGCTGCCCAGGGCAGTGGTTGGATTACCACCCCCTGGATGTGTTTAAGAGCCATGTAGATGTGGTGCTGAAGGACATGGTTTAGCATTGGACTTGGTAGAGTTAGGTTAATGGTTGGACTTGATCTTGAAGGTCTTTTCCAACCTAAAGGACTCTATGAGCCTAAATTACAAAGCTGTACTTATCTCTGCAGTGCAGCACAGGTCAGGTTTGCTGGGCAGAGAAGCACAGGGGTACAGCGAGGGGCGGAGGTCAGAGCGTGCAGAGGACAGCCTGACATTGCCACCTAGCTCCCTACTGCCTCCTTCTGCCCAAGCAGGCTGCAGCGAACACGCGGCAAGGCGCCTTTGAGGGATGGTCTCAGAAGGTGCTTTCCCAAGTTCTTCATTCTAATCACAGGAGTATCCTCCCCATTCACACATTCTACCGTGAAGAGCTTGTTCTGAAGCGCTGACAGTTTTAACATCCTACCATGTTGCACTTTTGGGAAGTAATACAGCTCTGCCGCAGTATGACTGGTATTTACAGGTGTGATAACAGAACCCAGGTACCAATATTTCCCTCAGGGATGCTTTGTGATATTAATGCAGACTGTTTTGTCACTCTGATACAGAAAAAAAGAATTAAAGTGGTGGCTTTATAAATACTTCTTGAGGCAGGAAAAAGCAAAGGGAAGAAAACGGGTCTCAGGAAATATTAAACATGTAAGACAATTATTTTCAAGTTACTGCAAGGGGAAACAATCCAAATGGTGCCCTTTTAAAGAAGATTCTTGCACCTCTGAAGCACCAAATTAGAGCATTTCTATAAATGCTTAAAACAGAAAATTGCATAAGGTCTTATTTGGTGAGGTTGGCTGGGTCTCTGAGCAACCTGCTCTAGTTGCAGATGTCCCTGCTCCCTGCAGCAGGGTTGGCCTAGGGGAACTTTAAAGGTCCCTTCCAACCCAAACCCTTCTATTTCTCAGAGAGGCCCAGAAGAAAAGTGAGCTCTTAAGTGGAAAACTAGACAGCACAAACTCTTTTGCATTGCAGACAAGGTACGACAATCACTTCAATACAATCCACAATGTCAGAAGAAGGTACCAGAGCAGACAAAGAGGAGAGAGGAGGTTTTCAAGCTACAAAAAGCAGAATAGCTCGTGTTCTCCACTGTCAAATTTAGAAAGGGGAACAACATCTAGAGAGGCTTTGTAGACTGAAGATAATGAGGTCTTTGCTGCAAATCAGGAAGTTCATTTTTTATTTAATTTAATATTAGAATTAATTGCTTCCTATCCAGCTTTTCTGTGGACTACGTGGTTTTGTAGGCAAGACCAGATTTGTTAAATTCTGAGTAGTTCAGAGCTGTCATTGCACAGCTGTCCTACAGCTGTAGGCAAGCCTAGTTTGAAGTCATTTGGCTGAAACACACCTGGGACTTGCCACAGAGAATGCAAAATAGTTGCTATTGGGAAAGATTTAGCTACACTTTCCCACTCTTACACTTGGCTTAAAAAATTTAAACGCTCAGCAGTTGTTCTTTGAAGCCTGCATACTTTTGTGGCTACTCAATATTCCTCTTAAGAAATAGGTTACACTAAAAATGCAAACAGGCAAAATGCTGGTAGTGTAACATAGGGAAAGGAGCTTTCTTCTAACTGATCTGAATAGTCTCCGCCAGTGTAAGACTTTAACCAGGCTGCCACATTATTATCCTGCACAATTATCCACCAAACAGACAAGGTGATCAATTGTGTCAAAGATTGCTCCTGAAACGTACCAAAACAGCCTCTTCCAGTTGGTCACAGGTGAATTAAAACCTGTGTAGAAACCACAGCACGTCAGCTGGCCCAGTCCTCTTGGTCATGGGAGACGGTGGAAAACAACAGTCACAAAAAACCCAAACATCTATGACATCTCTACTTTTTATGTACTATATGGAGGCTGCTCCAGAAACTTCTGAAGTGTAGATTTGACTTTTGCAAGACAGCGTTGTGCCCACACACTCATATTAAACACTTGTTTTGATTTGTCTTGTTGTAGAATCATGGAGTGGTTTGAGTTGGAAGGGACCTTCAAGATCATCTAGTCCCAACCCCCCGCCATAGGCAAGGGACACCGCCCACTAGAACAGATTGCTCAAAGCCCAGCCTGGTCTTGAATACATCCAGTGACTGAGCATCCACAAGTTCCATGTTGGGCAACCTGTGCCATTTTGTCACCACCCTCATACTAAAGAACTTCTTCCTTATGTCTAATCTAATTCTCCTCTCTTCCAGTGTGAAGCCCTTACCCCTTGTAAAAAGTCCCTCTCCAGCTTTCTTGTAGGTATCACCTGGATACAAAAAGCCACACTGAGGAAATATTAAGAACCAAAACCCTAAGGTCAAAATTCATCTTCTCCAGCCAATAGCGTCATTGCGCCCACCAAGCTGCAAAGTATTTGGTGCTTGCTGCTTCCATCCATTTATCAGCACCCTTCATACCCAGCAAATTTCACCTAATCCTCCTTTTCTCCCTCTCTCTTCATCAGGTATGGAGTGGTCTTCCAGAGAAAATACAGGTGTGCTTGCCTAGCTTATAGTCATTTGGGCAATACAGGTGATGAATTACTGCTCATACAAGTCACCAAAAGCTCATCAATACCCACAGACAAGGGATAGGCCAAAGAACATCAACAGGCCATTGGTTGGTTAGGCAACCCTTGACAGAATGGTCAAAAATGGTGTCAGAGGCTGAGATGCAACACTGCCTACTCATGGGGGTATTTCACCAAGGGCCAGCTCAGACTAACTGGCAGGGCCTCAGCAGCTGTGCCTGGTTGGAGCAGCACCTGTGCCACGCTCACAGGTCTAGGAGCACCAACAGATCTGGCTCAGGCTCCACAAGGCCAGCACTGCAGTCCAGGCTTCAGAGAGCATTGTCACTGCAGGCAGGGAGTGAGAGAACTCTATGATATTTCTTCCTTCACTTAACATAGAAGAATAGAATTGTTTAAGTTGGAAAAGATCTTTAAGATCGAGTCCAACCATTAACCCAACTCTATCAGGCCACCACTAAACCATGTCCCTCAGCACCATATCTCCACAGCTCTGAAACTCATCCAGGGATGTAGACTCCATCACTGCCCTGGGCAGCCTGGGACAGCCCCTGACAATACTTTTGGGGAAGACATTTTTCCTCATGTCCAACCTAAACCTCCTCTGGTGCAGCTTGAGGACCTTTCCTCTTGGTCCTATTTCTTGTTCCTTGGGAGAACTGACCAACCTCCACCTGGCTCCAAACTCCTGTTAGGGAGTTATTGGGAGTGAGAAGGTCTCCTCTAAACCTCCTTTTCTGCAGGCTCAACAACCCCAGGTCCTTCAGCTCCTCCTCACAAGACTTGAGCTCTGGACCCCTCACCAGCTTCACTGCGCTTCTTTTGGACCCTCATCATCTTACAGTGCACATGAAACTCTTGGCTGCTGCAGGGAATTGAACAGGACTGACATTTTCACTCCACAGATGCTTCATTGCTACAGTCTCAGCTGGGTTATCCCACCCTCTTAGAATGAAGGTCATGGGCTGAGCAGCTTTCCACCCTTTCTAATGGGACCTCAGAGCACTGTTTGCATCCAAGATGCGATCAGTCACATTCTGAAGGGTGTTTTTTTTGTGCAACAAATTGGGTACAGCTCCCACAGAGCTAGGGTTCAGTCTTGCTACCACAGCTTTTATGCCATAGATCATGTGGTCCAGCCAGAAGACATGGCCTCCTTCCTGGCACATGGGGTCACATCAGTGTGTTGGCTGTTTTTAGTGACATTTGGATCAAGCTGAGGGCTCTCACTTGTTCTGTGTTCTAAAGTCCTTTTTTATTTTTTTCTGTGTCCTAAAGCCATTTTTTAGGTGCCAGGAGAAACAAAACAGCCCTGGCCAAGCCCGGGCACAGAGCTAGAGACTTGGAACGATCGCAGCGTGCAAGCCATAAAAGGAGCAGAGAAATGCAACTGAGGTGACATTGGTCAACGAGGTAAATTGTTCTGCAGCGGCTGCCAAACCACTTGTTTTGCTGTTTGCGTATTACATCAACAGCGTTCGTCACCTCCACGAGCTTTACAGAAACAACTCAATTTTCTTTTCCTGGACTTCATCTATTTTTCTTCTCGCTGTCTGACTTATACACTTTGCCTCAAATGACAGGAATAAATTATTACATGCGTTCTTCATGCACATCTTCAGACATCATAGCAACAGAGACGCTATTGACAGTCTTAGTGATGGCTGCAGCTACACTTGAATTAGCTCCTAACCAGAAAAACACACAAAAGTCTTATCTGAGAAGCTGCAGCGACTCTGGAAACAACAAACTCTTTCCACACACCAGAAGTGGGTTAAGTTTCTTGCTGTCCTAGGAGCTTATGATTTTCAGCTGCCTGAAACATTTGGAAACTCTCTTTAAAAGTTGTTGGATAAACCAGGTTCCACAATGTCTGTTTGGAAGACCAACTGTTACTGTGCAGGAGAAATGGCACAGGGGGCAGAAATGTAAAATGTACCTCAAAAGGAACAAAGGAGTTTTCCACCACCACGAGCTCCCCAAAAAGGGAATCAGCAAGAATGTGATGCACCATGATTAGCTTGCAAAAAAACCCAAACAAGGACCAAGCCACAGCACCAGTTAACAGCTCTGAAGAAGCAGCACAGAACATTTGTGTTATGTTCACACTAGAGTTTGGCACAGCAGCTAAGGAAGATGCAGCTTCAAGGCCTGCTGTTTAAACAAGGATCGGTGAGAGGATGTGTTATAGGTTGCAAGAGTTGGCAGAACATAGCAGAAGGTCAGTCCACCTTAATGCTCCTTATTCAGAGCAGCAAGCGGTTTTGGCCTCAACACTGCACCACACCAGACACAGAAACCCTTCTCAAAGGCTGATGTCTCACTATGATCCATCACTGAGCACTGAAGTGGTGATTAATACTCAACTGGATCACCAAACCGCAGAGCTTTCACTAGGGCAGCTGTGAAGTACAAACATACACACCTCTGGATCTGATTTTAACCACAGCATCCTAAGCAGTTATTGAAACCCATGGTTCATCTGACAAATGGGGAGGTGGGGGGAAATATCATATTGGAGATTTATATATTACACTGGGTCATCAGAACCATGAAAAGAGGTTCTTTGTCAACAGGGGACTCCTTGCCATCAATAACTGTTACTTGGTACTTCACTTGCTGAAACAGCTGCCTCCTTGGCCCACCACTGCTCTCCGTGGACAGCAAAACACCAGCGTGCACAGTAAAACCTCACAGACTGGGTCAAGCAGCAAGCAAAGGTATTGTTTTTCTCTGAGCTCTTCTCCCTCTGCTACACAGGAGACACCCACAAGGATGGCTGCATTGGTGACGTCCATGTAGCTCAGTACCTTAGAATCACAGAATCGTTATGACTGGAAAATATCTCTAAGATCATCAAGTCCAATTGCCAGCCCAACACTACCAGGACCACTAAACCATATCCTGAAGTATCACATCCACACATTCACACCTTGAAGTCCTCCAGATGGGGACTCGACCACCTCCTTGGGCAGCTTGGTCAAATGCTTCACCACTCTTGCAAGAAATAAATTCTTTCAAATACCCAGTCTAAACCTCCCATTAACCCCATTGCCTCTCATCCCATCACCAGTTCCTTGGGAGAAGAGACCAACCCCCACCTCACTCCAATCTCCTTTCAGGGAGTTGGAGAGAGCTAGGTCTCCCCTCAGCCTCCTCTTCTCTGGGCTAAACAACTCCAGGTCCCTCAGCCACTCCTCATAAGACATGTTCCCCAGACCCTTCATCAGCTTTGTTTCCCTTCTTTGGGCCCATTTCAGCACCTCAATGTCTTTCCTATATTGTGGCGCCCACACCTGAACACGGTGCTCAAGCTGTGGCCTTGCCTCTGCCCGCAAGGCAGAGCGACCACGGAACCAGGAGGAAACAGCAAACCTCCATACATCAGCAGAGCAGCCTCCATTGGGGTACTACTGCAGTGAAGGGAAGTTCTGCCTCGTGATAAGCACAAGCTGTATAAACACACACGTACTTTAGTCATGCTCCTGTCACCTCTATCAGCTCTCCTGCATGCCATGCATTGTCCAAACGCTGCTTGAATGAGGACTGGTTTCTTACAGGATGTGGCTTCCACAAGTTCAGTAAGGTCCCAGGGTGAATGCAGAAAGCACAGAGGTCCTGTCACAGTTCAGGGTCAGGACTGCCCCTGTGACCTATAACAGACACTCTCTATTATCCCCTCTCCCCTCCCAAAGGGGAAGAGAAAGGGAATAAGGGAGAGAGGCCTACGGATTGGAAAAGAAAATTAAACCAGATTTAACAAAAATAATTACAATAAAAAGGAATATATACAAATATACACAAAACCAATAACAACAATCTAACAATCTGCCCCCCTCCATGGCAATTACATCACCATCACCACTGATGATGTGGAGCAGGCACTGGGGAAGTCCCAGACTGGATTCAGCAGCAGACAGGAACTGGATTCAGGAGCTGGATTCTGGAACTGGATTGAGGAACACACGGATTGAGATCGGAGGCAGAAGAGACAGAGTTGTCCTCAGACACCAGTCGTTGAAGAACAGGACTGAGCCATGTGATCCCTCAGCTTTATACTGAATATGATGTAGATGGGATGGAACCCCTCACTGGGCAGTTTAGGGACTGCTGTCCGGCCACCTCCTCTTGCAGATGTCACCCTTTACTTTCTGCACATGACAACATGGTGCACAAGATTGAGCAGTTACCTTGGTCTGCAGAGGACCATGTCTAAGCAACAGCCTTTCTGCTCACCCCAGCCCTTGGCAGTAACTCTGAACACAGAGCGTGATCACTGCTAGAAGCAGAGACTGTGAAAATTTGCTGTTAACTTCAGAAAGTGCCATTAGTTAGAAGAGACTGAGCTGAAAAATAGTTATTGAACAGGACTAGTTCTATTCTAACTCAAACCAGGACAGGTTCTTCTCACATGTCCCCAGCAACCAAACAACTGGTTCCTTCCAATACAGTGCTAAGTTTCTTCATTTAGAAGATTTTTCACAACAAAGAAGAGCTCAGCTGAAGTAGAAGCAATGTGATGCTTTATTTGTCAGCTCATTTTCTAAGATCTCAGTTCCATACAGTGGACTAAGCCTAAGCAATTGAAGCTTCTCACAAAACCCTAGCAAGACCACAGCAATGCTTCCCAAACCACCAGCAATGGAGCCCCAGTTCAGGAGAGTGTCACTACATCCTACAGTCCTCCCATTACAAGTTTACATGTCTTAAGATGGTCTGTCTTCAGCATCATGCCAAATGAACTCTGCTTTACCCTCTACTAGTGGGAACTCAGACTCTGAGTATTTCTATTCAAAAGATGCCAAAGAGATCACAGAACTGGCACATGAATTCCAGCTGATTTCTGGGATATGGTTTTAGCTCCTTCACAGATACAGATATCTGAGCTCTTCACAAGCACCTTATGTTTTTCAAGGTTGCTTTGGACCAAGCATTTATTTTTCAAAGGAATGAGAAAAGAAAGCAACCCTCTGGAGAGCAACACGGATTTATGAGGCCTGTGAACAAACCTTGGACTCCTATTTGTCCTTCCTGTAGCAGGTCACCTCTGTCCTGAGGGACCACTGACCTATATAATGTCTTTGGAAGGCTAATTAGGAGGAAATTAAGAGAGTAGATTGTATTTAAACTGGTTCCTATTTAAAAATAATTCAGTGGCAAAGCCAGCCATCATCACATGGGAAGAATTACTTTGCAAATAGGTGACATAAGAGCCAGCATGTTCCCCAGGTGGCTGAGAAGGCCACCGATATCCTGGATTGTATCAGTAGTAGTGTGGCCAGCAGGACTAGGACAGGGATCATCCCCCTGGACTCAGCACTGAGGAGGCTGCACCTCAAATCCTGGGTTCAGTTTTGGGCCCCTCACTCCAAGAAGGACCTTGAGGGGCAGGAGCAGAGAAGGGCAACAAAGCTGGGGAAGGGTCTAGAGCACAAATCTTGTGAGGAACAGCTGAGGGTCCTGGGGTTGCTGAGCCTGAAGAAGAGGAGGCTCAGGGGAGACCTTCTGGCTCTCGACAACTCCCTGACAGGAGGCTGGAGTCAGGTGGGGCTTTGGCTCTTGTTCCAAGGAAGAAGCAGTAGGACAAGAGGAAAGTGCCTCAAATTGCACCAGAGCAGATTTAAGTTGGACATTAGAAGCAATTTCTTCCCCAAAAGGGTTGTGCAAGCCTGGCTCAGGCTGCCCAGGGCAGTGGTGGGGTCACTATCCCTGGAGGGGTTTCAAAGCTGTGGAGATGTGGTGCTGAGGGACATGGTTTTGTGGTAACCTGGCAGCGCTGCATTAACAGTTGGACTTGATGATCCTAAAGGCTTCTTCCAATCAGAACGATTCTATGATTTACTTTGTATAGCAGCAATAAGACCACAGCCTGTATTTTCTAGCAGAAAAGCACATTTCTCTTGCTTTACTTTGAGTAAGTTAATGATAGAATGACAGAGGGACTTTGCTGAAGACCAGCAAGAATAGCTGACCACCAGTTCATATGGCTTTGCTGCTCCTTTTTTGGAGTTGGAAAGCTCACTGCAGACATCGAGTCTGACAAGATCTCAGTATTTCTGCTGGGGCACGGCTGCAAGCACTATATCAGACAAGTTCCCAACATCCCTTCCTGGGAAAGTCGGGTTGTTAAGAGCTGCAATATCATGTATGATGCTCTAACCACATCCTGCTATTAGGATTTTACAAAGAATATGCAGTTGGAAACAAATGAAGGAACTAAACTTGCTGGAAAATCAGCATAGAAGAACCTTGGTGTGTCAGCATTAGACTAAATGTAGGTGCTAATGGCTACATTTTATCCAAGTTAGACTGATGATTAATTTATTAACAGTGGCTAATTTTGTATCAAGTATTTATATAAAACCTGTCCAGTAGTTATCTATATGTGCTTTCAGAGCCTGACTACTCATCTCATACCATAAAACTATTTTTAGCAAGTTTACTATGATTTATATCACTTTCTTGCCAGCCAGGAGAGTTGAAATTTACTGATGGCTGGAATAAAATGACAATTTTAACTTCTCATTTTCTAAAAGCTGGACTGCACCAGTCAACAAGCCTCATTGCCTCCTTTGAATGGTGGTGCTACAGAGTGCTACAGCAAATGACTTCATCGCAGAACTCGCTATGAAGATCAAATTTAACCTCTGGATAAGTAAAGTACACAATTCAAGTCAGGCAACAACAGCCCTGCTTCTTACATGCTTTTTTTTTTTTCTTTTGCTGTGCTCCTTCACTGCTACAGTTTTCACTAAGAAAATGTACTATTTATTTCTGAAAATATGATCTTCACAGATAATCTTTTAAAATATTTCTGCAGGCTGTTTGCAAGCAGAACGACTGTTTTTTGTTTTGTTTTGTTTTTTAATTGAGATACCAAACTATGACAATTCTAGCCTACAATTCATTCCTTCATGAGTTCTTAATTTTTACTGTTCTTTGTTTTGTTTTGTTTTTTAATTGAGATACCAAACTATGACAATTCTAGCCTACAATTCATTCCTTCATGAGTTCTTAATTTTTATTTGTATGCTCTTTATAAGGGCCTTCCTAAATTTGCCATTCTCTTTCTGCTTTACGTGTCAAGGACAAGAAGCACAAGGGAGTATTCTGGAACTTTTAAACAAGAAACATGCAGCTCATCCACCAATAAAGCATGAACTTCTCCATGTGGTGAAAGTAAGCAACTGGTTGTTCAAGTAACTTTTTAACCCAAGTAAAGTAAACCCAACAGTCAGCCTAGAATCATCAAATTCAAACATATAAACCAGTGAGCTCGAAAACTCCTCAAACTCAAGCTCTAGTATTGATTGCCAGGTGACAACCAAATACCTAAAGCCTCCCTTGTGTCTGGTCTCCACAGATGTGAGGTCAAACCCCTGCAGAAGCACTTCAGAGGTGTGGGCACAAAGCCGAAGTAAATGGGAGGCTAAACTTCACCTCTCATTTCATTGTAAATGAAAATAATCTCAAGCAGTTCTGCAAAGGAGAACCTCATGGCTGAGAAACTTTACACTGGAGTTCAGAATCACAGAAATACATTTGGTGACAATCCTTTAAAGCACACACATGGGTATTATGTCCTGATCTGAAGTAAATCAAGGAAAATCACCCCCAGAAAATACACAGTGAAGAGGTCATGATGCAGATACTGACTGAGATTAGCTGGCAGCAATGGCAGACACCAGCAACCAAAGTTACTAATCTTTGTGCAGAAAAATAAAAGGACGTAGTTGATGCTTGGAGTCTTGCATCCATGAACATGAGGTCAGCTTCAGCCATATGATGCTTCTGCTCCTGCAGCCCTCCAGGGGACAGTCATGTCCCAGTAACAGACAGAAGTTTGACTTCCAGTGCTGCTCTCTGCTGTGTCTCAGTTTTGAGCTGTTTAAGATGATACTTAAACAGTATTGGTGGACACTACTGAATCATGTTGAGCTTCTTGACATCCAACACTTCTAGAAATCCTTTTCCACAGGTTTGCTCTCAGTGCGGGTTGCCCTGACCCAGATGCAGGACCTTGCACTTAGCCTTGTTGAACCTCACAAGGTTCACATGGGCCCACTTCTCAAGCCTGTCCAGGTCCCTCAGGATGGATCCCGTCCCTCAGGTGCATCAACCGTACCACCCAGCATGTTGTTGCTCATGAACTTGCTGAGGCTGCACTGGATCCCACTCCATGCCATTGATGAAGATATTAAATGGCACTGGACCCAGTTTGGACTCTTGAGGGACACCACGTGTCACCATATATCCTTGCAATACTTCTCCATCCCTCTCAGCTATATAGTACCTGCTCCAAATCATCATGCTGCACTCATACGGCATCCTACATATCTGATTTTAGTCAACCACTTGGCTGTGGTCACAGCTTCTCGATCACAAGACTGATTTGTTTCAAAATGCTCCTGAGTTTCCCTACCACCATTTAACAGGACATGAGTCCCCGTGTTATCTGCACAGCAGTTTGGATAGAACATCCTGCCACCCAAATGACAATTAGCCCTCTTACAAACAAGTTGGTGGCTGTACACAGCTATTGGGCTTGTTACCAAAGCTAGCTCGGGTACCTCTATGGATCATTCTGCAGTCCAGCCACATTCAGTTTATCCACAGGATCCTAGGGAAGAAAGGGAGGATTTGTTGTGGGTCAAAGTGGGGCTTGAGACCAAGCTGCTGCTGCCATTTCTGAGCAAAACCCAGCTGCACCAGAGACTTCCATCCGCACATGGGTTGCTGCTAACCTCATTAAGACTCTTTGTGTAAGTGAAGTCTCATTAACATCAGGGTAAGCTCCAGCATCTGGCCACAAGAAAATCAATTACTTGCCTACCAAGTTATCTAGCAGAAAACAAAGGCAGACTTCCAATGTTCAAACAAAATAGGTTTGTAAAAGAAATAGGCTACAAGTTCATGTGTTTGGGTGCCAAGCCTACTCTATGTTCACCAGCTTTGCTATCGGTTACAAGAAACAGAGGAAATGGAGGTTTGGCTTCCTGACAAAGAAACATCCTTTGGGACCTAATGAAAGGAAAAAAAAAAGTTTCCTGTCTGTGAGTTAAACTGAGACTATAGAGCTGGTCTTGAGAAATCTATATCCTTTCTCTAGGAAAAAAATGACACCACTATATTTACTCTTCCTTGAAATATTACATCTTTCTGTATTCAATTTCCATAGTTTCTGATGGTAGACAGCTCTGTTGAAATTACTGTAATTGAAAACAATACAGAAGGAAACACAGAAGAATTACATGAAAGTGGTATTGTCAGTCAAATGCACTTCAGCAGCTGTGAGCACCTCCGGGATGCTCGCGAGCCTCGTGGAACCCTTGTGAGTCAGATGCCTTGAGACTGAATTTGCTTATCAATACCCAAGACAACAAGCAATTGCAGCAAAGAAATGATTCTGTTGATGGTTGGCTTTGATTATCTTAGAGGTCTCTTCCAACCTTAATGATTCTATAATTCTATTGATGGTTGGACTTGATGATCTTGGAGGTCTTTTCCAACCTTAATGATTCTATGATTCAATGGAATAGAGGTTAGTCCCAGACTTTGAGATGTGCCAGAAATGTAGCCACAGTGGCTATTTAAAAACTCTTTGTTCCTAAGCATATCTCGCACCAACCACATTCACCAGGACACATCATCTTTTCCGAAGGGCTCTTTGTCCATATACAGGTTGCAGGCTTCATTCAGATGACCAAAAGGATGGGCAGTGTCCCCAGAACAGCCCGTGGCAGGGCTGTCCCCACATCACACATCCACGCTGCACGGCTGGAACTGCCCAGCCACACACCGTCTGCTGCCCACGCGCGCAGGGCGAAGCCGGGGCACTCGGGATGCAGCAGCTCCAGGTGCCAACTCCTGCACGTGGGATGGCCCAGCTGGGTGGCACATGGGCAGCAGCACGTGGACACCAGTCAGCTCATCCCATGGCACCCTGGAGCTGGAGCAAGGGCTGCACAGGATTTCTGTGGGTGTGCACATCTCTCTGACTAGGGAGGTCAGGGAAACATTGCAAAACAACCTCTGATTATGACAAAAGAAGAGAACAGCATGTTCTTCAGGTTCTTCCTGAAGCTCCTTGAAAAGCCACCACCAGCCATTGCCAGGGATGAGACACTGGGCTGGAAAGACTTCCAAACTTTGCAGCTTTCTACCTTATGAATTCAATTGTGGAATCCAACTTCTTTCTGCTTTGTGTTTTTATTAATGACTGATGTTCTTCCAATTCAGTTGAAGGAATTAGATCAAGTTTTTAAATAAGCCCATATCAGCAAAGTTGGGCTGCTGTAAGGCTCTCTTTGGGTATTTCACATAGAAAGCATTGACAGAAAACTATTTTGTCTTCCACAGAAAACTGTTTCTAAGCAGAATTACAGAAGCAACCTTCAATGAAATTTTGCTTAATCCTACATAAGCCTGAAGTGGTAAAAGTCAGTTAGATCCAGACTGGCTGGGCAAGCACTGGCAAAACATGCCCAACACTGAGCAGAAGCTCAGCCAAGCAGGGCCACAGGACTGATAAAAAATCACGGAGACTGAAGTAGGACAATGAGTAAAAACCAAAGCAAGCCAAAGCCAGTGGTCAGCAGTTCTCTGCCAAGTGGAGACAGGCTCCCTGTGTATGCACTGCCTGGAAAGGTGGGACTGGGGGTTATGGGAATGGAAACAAACTGCAGACTACCTGAGGGGATCCTGCACCAACCAGCAGCCCCCATCTCACTGCTGTGGGGAAGATGGTGGACCTGAGGCGATGGGCATTAAGGTTCAAAATCAACAGCAATGACCTAGCAAACGCACTCACAACACAGTCCCATGTTTAAATAGGAATCAGTTGCGACATCCTTCAGCAATTACAGTTTTTTCTACCTCAAAACAACCGTTTGGCTGCCTGGCAGCAACCACTGGTCACACTGCAGTATATGTGGAAACGTGTTTACAGACAACACGGAAAAGGGGATAAATGGTAATTCACAAAGTCTAGTAATTATGTTATTAATAGAATCATTACGGTTGGAAAAGACCCCTAAGATCATTAAGTCCAACCATCAACCCAACACTACCATGACCACTAAACCATGTCCCAAAGTGCCACATCTACACGTTTTTTGCAGTGGAAAAAAAACAGCCCAAAGTTCACAGAGATGAGGATGGGGATCATCGTGCCTATTCCAATCCAAGAGACATATCTTAGGGTTAGGCAGGTTATCTAACAAATGCATCAGCTCAGCACACACTCATGAAAACATGGAAATCATCCAGCATTCTTACAGAAGGAAACAGAGAACATCCAGGTTTTAACCAGAACTTGTGTAATTTTTGCAGTTTCGGGTCCTTCTGATTCATCTTCAACTACACTGATAGAGGAAAAATTTCAAGGGGAGACAACAATGATGACCAGTGGTTTGAAGAAGCCGTCGCACAAAGAATGACTGCATAAACCAGAACCTTCTCATCTCCAAAAGATGATACAGGAGAGCAACAGATACCTGTAAAATCATGAGTGGCAAGGAAAGGCTGAATAGGGGCCAGCTCATGCCTGTCTCTTCCAGCACAAGACCTCGGGGTTATCAAATGATGCTGGCAGGTGCAAGAACACATGTGAGAACTGATTCTTTTCATACAATACTTAGTTAAAATATGTAATTCCTTGCCAGAAGGTGTTCTGAACACAGTTCATGTCAGTCAGGGGGAGATGCACAAAAACATGGAAGAGAAGTTCACAGAACTTCTTAGCATTCAGAAACTATACAGGACCTAGAAGCTTCCTTGAGTTGAAAACCACTGGAAGCTAGAAGAGGGCATTTTTTTCTCAGTATTGACCTTCTTATAGTATGCTCTTACAAAACAAGCATCATTGAGACCACAAACCTGAGTTTGAGAACTATTCATGATGCATAATTTGAGTTATTTCTTTTTAGAGTACTTCATTAGGCACTGCAAGCTCTAAGCCCTTCAACGGATCAACAGTCCCAAAACATGCTCTTAATTAATGCCACAAAATCATAGAATCATAGAATGAAAAATTTCCAACCTGAACAAGGTTGGAAAAGATCTTTAATATCGTTGAGTCCAGCTGTTAACTTATGATTGCCAAGTCCACCACTAAACCATATCACTAAGCACCACATCTTGCAAGTCTGTACTTGAAACAACATTTTTAACTTTTGCCTTCCTCAGACCACCAAAATTAAGCTACTGTTCTTGTCCTTTCACCCAGAAAATGATTTTAACACATAATTAGTTCAGAATTTAAAACATTATTTCAGAAAAAAAAAAGTACATCTTCTAATGGATTTTTGTCCTCTACCTTGTATGGTGAAGGTGTTGCATGAGCAAAAGATCTCTCAAGCATAAATCAAAAATTAAGCTGCTATTGTGGAAAATTATACTAAAATAGGAAAGTGGACCTATTTCAAAGTGTCATTGTTTGGCAGGAGAATGACACTGTAATGTCATTTTTTACATTGCATGAAGCTACTAAAATGCTCCAGCAAGTCAAATTTATAAGATTTGCTAAAATAACAGATGGGCCTGGACTAGTTCACCTCGCTTATAAGGTTTTAAGCTGCTCACGGATCTGGACCTAGCAGGGTCCCACATATTACTTTACCAGGGGCCCTTCTGGATTCTAAGACTGGCAAGTAAACTCAGACTGAAGAAAAGTTTTACACAGCTTCACAGAAGATCATGTATTGCAAAAATCCCAAGACTACCACAGGAAAATACAGCAACTTCACAGGTTCTGTTACAAACTAGGACATACGTATAAAGGGTGACCTAATAATTGCCATGGGTGCAATTTGTTTCATCATCCAGATTGCTGATGAAGATATTGAACAGTATCAGCCCTAGAATCAACCCCTGGAGTATTTTACTCTTAACCAGCTGCTAGGTGGACATCTGGCCCATCATCACTACCTGTCAAGCCTGGCAGTTCAGGCAACTTTCAGCTCATCTTGATGGCTATTCTTCAAGCCCACACCTGCCATAGCTTTCAAATGAGAGTACTGTGGCTTGTATCAGCACTAGTGTGGCCAGTAGGACCAGGGTAGGGATTATCCCCCTGGACTCAGCACTGGGGAGGATGCACCTCAAATTCTAGGTCAGTTTTGGGCCCCTCACTCCGAGAAGGACCTTGAGGGGCTGGAGTGGGTCCAGCGAAGGGCAACAAAGCTGGTGACGGTCTAGAGCACAAGTCTGGTGAGGAGCAGCTGAGGATCTGGTGTTGTTGAGCCTGGAGAAAACAAGGCTTGGGGAGACCATCTCACTCTCAACAGCTCCCTGGTTGGAGCCAGGAGGGGGTCAGTCTCCTCAGAAGGAACAAGGGCTAGGACAAGAGGAAATGGCCTCATGTTGCACCAAGGAAAGTTTAGTTACTAGGAAAAATGTCTTCCCCAGAAGGGTTGTCCAAGCCTGGCCCAGGCTGCCAGTCCCCATCCCTGGAGGGGTTTCAAAGCTGTGTAGATGTGGTGCTGAGGGACATGGTTTAGTGGTGACCTAGCAGTGCTGGGTTAACAGCTGGACTTGATCACCTTAAAGGTCTCTTCCAATCAGAACGATTCTATGATAGGTCTGGACTGACATGAACCATATTGCTCTGACAAGGAGGTGGAATTTAAATACCTGCAGGTCTCATGTTGTCAACACATGTAACTCTGCTGCAGTGAAAGTAGCAGGAAACCAGTGCTCAGGAAGTTAGCAGTATAATCTGCTGGAACTTCACATATTCAGATATGCAGTTTGAAGCAGCTTACGCATTATACATCTTAGGTCTGGACTGACATGAACCATATTGCTCTGACAAGGAGGTGGAATTTAAATACCTGCAGGTCTCATGTTGTCAACACATGTAACTCTGCTGCAGTGAAAGTAGCAGGAAACCAGTGCTCAGGAAGTTAGCAGTATAATCTGCTGGAACTTCACATATTCAGATATGCAGTTTGAAGCAGCTTACGCATTATACATCTTCAGCCTTGAGTGCAAAGCTAGTTGCTTGTGAAGCAGTCTCGGTGCTGACTTCCAGCCTGTTCCCTGACCCACTTTCTGTCCTGCTCCCCTTAAAGAAGCCAACCTATTGTATCAGTATGGGCTCCAATTTTTACCTTGGTGACAACATATACTGCTGGAAACACACATTTCCTCAAACAGAAAATGACGGCAGAGCCCACCGGGACAGCAGACTTCTGAGGGAACCTCGCTGCAGGGATCTGACTGGATGCTTCTTTTAAGTGAGCTTTTTACAGCCTTGCAAGAAACACTCAAAATTCAGGGATCTGCAGGAAAAAGACTTGCCTGTGTCTGGGCTGTGTATCTGTGTTGCTTCCATGCTTCTGTTCTCCCTCTAGCACGAAGGAGTCGCGGTTTCTAAGACCAGCCCACACGCAGGACGTTCTCACCACAGGATGAGAACATGGACTAGGTTCAGATCTAACAAAGACAAGCACCGGTGGAACAGGGTTTCATGAGATATCTGTTAGAAGCCTGTCATCCATTTGGCTTTGGGCTGCCCTGGAAATGCACATCTAGAAGTGTGTTCTGCAGCTGATAAGCAATTTTGATTAATGTTAACTAAGGCCATTTACATAGTGGCAAACATTTGCTGTCTGCACAGGAAAAAAAAAAAAAAATAAAAAGAACAAAAAAATTTGCATTCCAGTATCTGACTGTAGACCAGACAGCTAGAATATTTGTGTATTATTTACATGCTGAAGTTCCTTGCAGAGCTGTTGGTGCTTTATTAGCAACAATGCAAACAGCCCTCATGCTAATCTTGGGAAATGAGCTATTCCGATACATGGAGATTAATTTCTACATAATTACATACAGGGGACAGATGCCAAGGACTTAGAAGGATATTGCTGTACATAACACAACAAAGATGAAGGGAAATTTGAGACCACTCCTGAAGGAATTTGATGATGCAAAAGACACACCATTAATGAGCCACTTAACTGGAAGTACCTCAACGTGAAAGACTTATGTCAAGGACTGCAGGAGTCATTTCACCCAGTGATTCACAGGAATGCCCTGTGCAGTATGGACCTCCACACCAGTAAGCCCACTTGTGCTTTGCCCCATTAGTCCAGCTTAAGCTTGTCCAACCACTCTGCTGCTTCCCGTAACTGTTAGTTTGGCAAGACTTGGGCTAAGGGCTTGGAGTTCCTTTTCATTTACCTAGAAAGAAGAGGGGAGGGATTTATTCCTTTTCATTACAAATATTCAGTTTGTTTCTTTTTTCTTAGCTCTCCTTATAAATCATATTGATTTGGGGCAGAAAAGGATTTCATCACATATTGAGGCATTTAATTGGGTGAGACATTGAAGTTGGCACTATCTGTGGTCCAACTACAACTGGAGTTGTATAGTCTTGAGCAGAGGCATTTCCTAGCATCTCTTCCAGTTGCTGCTAGGACCTAAAATAGTACACTCAAAAGTTTAATTTTGCTGTGGTTATAAAAACCTGGGCTGGCCAGTTTGACTTCTATTAGAGGCCATGTGGTGGACATACTTCAAAGGTATGCTCTGTGTTTATCAAGAAAAAAACAGGAAAAATAAATAAGAGTTGAAAACAAAATCACACAGATAAAAACACAGCTCAAGATGTATGAGCAGAGTCTCATTTTTTTCATGTCTAGTTACCTTTCTTTTTGTTTCTTCTCTCACCTCCCCATTCCTTTAGATTTAATAGACTTCAGACTCTTATAGACTGATCTTTGGTCCTGTAGGTAGTATCTGTGGCTTGCAGCAGCTTGAAGACAGATTTGTGCTGGCACTGAGCCTCACAAAAACACCTGGCATGAGGAAAGAACCTAGTTTAGTACAAAAATACATCAATTTGTAAAGATGTTGCAACAAATGCTGAAGTAATTAAATCTATTTTGCTTTTCCTTTATTTCTTGCTTCTCCCTTCCCCAAAGCAAAAGAATTTGCAAATCCTCTATGCTTGACAAAGAAGACAAAAATGACAGGGTTAAGCATGAAGGTTTGGGTTGAACTTTTTTCTTTCAATAGGAAGTGACTAATTGCTTGCTTTTTATTAAAAAAAAATTAAAAAAAAAAGAGAAAGATATGGGTTTGATGGGTTGTTATCTACCTCTGATTGATATTTAAGGCCTTAGAAGTCTTCAGAACTTGAAGTTTTGTATGATTTAGAATCATGTCAGATTCAGCAGCTCTGATCATGTCTTGGATTTGCTTAGCCAGGTCCCAGAGGATTTTTGCTGCCTGTAAAACACCTCTTCCAGCCCAGCTACTTCACTCTTTAACACAGGCCACAAGATCAAAGTACAAGGAACAATGGATTGATTTTGTTACAACTTCAAGCTAAAGCTAATTTGCAGGCAAGCTTCAAAAAGCCATGAAAAGTTGTATGATTGGTTTCTGCACCAGGCACAGGTCGGGAGATGCCAGAGTATTCTGTCCTCTGTGCATGACCACACAGAGCAATGAGGGCCTGAGATGAGCTGGAACGTAGCACAGCACCTTTCTGCTGACCCCTGCATCAGATTTCAATATGTAAGCCAAACTTTGATTCTTGGGTGTTTGAACTTCTCAGCTTCTTCTGATCTCCAGCCACTGGTGACAAAATGGAACTCTGTACGGAGGAAAAAAAGATCAAAAGATCCCTAATCTACATAATTCTGGGTTTTCTCTCAGGGTCAGCCTCAGGAAAAGACAGGTTTCAAGTCAGCCCAAATTATGTAGTTCCTGTGGTTGGGAAAGCAAAATTCCATGTTAAGGAAAGGTGGAAGAAGATTTCTTGCACCTTTGGGGCCTGCTATTCCAGAAGTGAAACAAGTGAAGCTGTGGCTACAGTTGTACTAGACACACAGGACCTGGACTATGAGGAAACTGGACAAAATTGAACAAAAATGGAGAAAAAATCCCATGGACTTGGAAGAATCATTAGACAATGAGAAGGCAGGGTGCATATGAGGTGCTGGAGGTTGCTTTTCTCCAGCAGCCAATACATGGTTGGGACATCTGCTCCTGTCCTTGCCTCAGTTGCTCAAGTACCACTACAGCTACCTCCCCTTCTGCCAAAAGCACACAAACTCAAACCCAAACCAAATTATTCATGTGAACACTGTGGCAGACAATATTCTTGGACCATTAAAGGAGAAGTGATGAACAATACACTTTGAGTATAAGCTGAAAATTCGTAGACAACCCCTCATATTATTCAGATTTATAGGCGGCCTGCCAAAGATGATGCATCTTTTTGGCATGATTGAGCCCTTTTACATACACATGTTCCTATCTATTCTGCAATAAAAAGAATCTCTATTATTAAAACACAATCTTTCCATCAAGTATTTGTGAATAACAGTTTACAGCACTTGGTCTGTGAAGAATTAAGTGGGAGGTGATTTATACCTATCTGGTATTTTACTGACAAAGCCTTTTGGATAAAATATGTATTCAGAATGAGGTACCTCTCTTAACAGGCTTATTATGGGTTTTGATACATTTGCACAGTCCCCAGGAAATACTACTTTGCATCAGACATGCATACATAGTAGTAGTCCTTTGCAAGGATAAAAACCCAGCCTGTTTGACTGTTTTACTAGGAGTGGTTTGTTTTCAGATGTCATCTAAATGCTATTAACACTGAACACTTGTAATCTTTCCCAGGACGCAAAGCTTCAGCAAAATCTCTACTCTGCAATGGTCCACTTCCATCCCCTAGCTTTACAGGGGATTTTTCAGCACCTTGTACTTGTGGTTTCCTACAGGACATGAGGCCAAAATCCATATGAATTCAATTACCTGAGGGAAAAAAAAAAAAAACACTATAGTTCCAGTAGTGCATTGGTTATGATATCATTGCTGTTAGGGAAGGGAAATGTAGAACTAAACAAGCCATGCACCACTTAGGACCACATCTCTACAGGGGAATATTGACCAAGGTTCAATACAATGTCACTGACAGCAAAAATCAAAGGTCATTCCTCTCAACAGTTAAGTCACGCCAGAAGGTGGCATATCGAGTAGCAAACGCATCTCAGTGTGAAAAACCTCAAGTTAACCCAAAATCCATTCACCTTTCCAATCTGTCCAATGGCACAGCAAACATTAAGGGAACAGTTAAGTGCAGATTTCATCCGTGCCGTGTTACGTCCCACTGTTGGCAATGCTGTACTGAGTCAACAGTATATTCGTGCTGTTTACAATTCAAGTGCCAATCCTCTGATATTTTAGTGTTCAGGGCATGCTGGCACCAAAATGGTGCAAGCGGGAGCTTTTAGAGCACTTCTTTTAGCTGCTTAAAACATAGATGGAATAGAACAAAACACAACATTCAGAACGACCTTGCTTCACTATAGCAGGGCTGATTTTCTGTTCCTAGTACTCCTGATACTTTGTCTTATCAACAGCAAACATGCTGACACATGAAGCACAAAAAAAACCCATTGAAGAAACAGCCCTAAAACAGAAAAAAAAATATAAAAGATTTTATTAAGTTATTTCTATAACTTCACACTCAAAAAAATGGCTTAGGTGGCATCATGATATATATTACAAACTCTGTTATTTCCCCCATATGGCTCTTGTTTCATTGTTGACTCACATTTCCCACATTTAAGACTGGGTCACTATTGTGAGATATCCACTCTTTGGTCTATTTGGTCACAGGACAAGAGGCAATGGGCTTAAGTTGTGCCAGGGGAGGTTTTGATTGGATATTAGGAAGAATTTCTTTCCTGCCAGAGTGGTGAGGCATTGGAGCAGGCTGCCCAGGGAGGTGGTGGAGTCCCATCCCTGGAGGGGTTAAAAAAAATGTGTGGACGTGGCACTTAGGGACATGGTTTAGTGGTCATGGTAGTGTTGGATTTATGGTTGGATTTGATGATCTTAGAGGCCTTTTCCATCCTACGATTCTCTCTATGTAGAGACATGTTGTCATAATTTGTATGTGAAAACAGAATGAAAAATTTTGCACTATAATACAGAAATCCACTCCAAAGGCCTCTTAAAAAGCACATTCTGTTCAATCTGGGACCACAAGCTGCATGGTGAAGCAACTGGGGTCATTCCACGATCCATATATACTCCATACATTAAAACCAGCAACAAAATACAACCCAAATTTAACTTCCTCAGCTGCCTTAGGCTTTACCCCCTACTAGATCTCACGTTGCATTCTCTCAAAACTATCCTCAGCTTCCAGTCTATAGTGGTGGTGCACTGTCGGTGTGAAAAACCATTTCAGCACCCTCCTCCACACCTCCCAGCAGCAGAAAAATGAAGAAATTCAGTATTTTAATGCAAAAGCGAATCAAGTATGTGCATTTCACGAGCCCCCTCTACTGACTTTTTCTAGAAGTACCACTATGGTTAAACCAGAGCTTTTGAGAGCCAGACCCTGTAAACTCATTTCTCTTCCACCAGCCTTTTAAATAAATGGTTTTACAGAAAATAAGACCCCTATTAAAAGTGAACTGAAATTATTTTCAATGCTTGGCACTATACTGGGAGAGAAAGAACTCCAGCCAACCCCCTAGTACCACCACTGTTGTAGCAAGTGCAGCTCCATACTTAAAACCAGGTTTACCAAAGCTTACCAGTGACCCAGCATAACAGAGAGGTCAGTTCCTTCACGGGACCTGCTACCAAACTGTCATGTAAATCTACAACTCCACATACATTTCGGCCCTTTAACGCCTCTTGGAAATGTAAATCGAGTGCTCCAGACAGGGTTTGTCCATCACTTGACCCACACAGCCTATATCCAGCCTTTTGCCTGCCAGCAACCGCTGGTGTTTCCCAGCCACCACCTCCCCTGTCAGGTCTTTGTTCCCACAGTACAGGAACAAGAATAAGCATTCTCAATAAAACCCCAAAACATCTGGGATGAAGGGATACCTGACTCAAAGCTAAACCCACAGCTGAAGGGAAGCTGATGTTCACGCAGCAGCAACCTGAAGTACCAGACAGCAGTAGGACTGCTCGGCACTAATCCTGAGAAGCCAAATATGGACCTGAACTGTACAGTCACTGCTGGGTAGATCTATGAATTGGTCCTTCCTGCATTCTAGGACAGAGATTCACAAAGTGGAAGGTTCACCACTGCCAATTAAAAGAAGCTTATCCTAGATTAAGTTTTGCACACCAGCAATTTGATTCTGAATGCCTGTTACCTTCCTTTTTGCTAATACATTTTTTCCTTGGCCTTTACGAGTCATCTCATGGGCTTATGTAACTCAATGACACACTTATCCTGCCCTATTTTCTCATGTAACCTTCAAACTTCTTCTCCTGAGGGGAAGGAGGAGTTTGTTCTAAGCAAACCAGCATGAGAATTAGGTGTGAAATGTCAGGCTCTGGATTTACTCAGGACAGAAAGGTTTACCCAGTAGTATTCATAAATATTCTAGCATTATTGTCCAGACTCCAAAAATAGTCTTACCATGTACAAATTTGGCTATAAGCCTCACCACAGTCCAAATTGCAGTTAATATCACACTATTTTGGAGGAGAATTTTATTCTATTCTTTCTGCTTAATTTTTTCCTCAGGCTTTAAATTTACAAGGTGTCTTTAAGCCTACCAACCACCTCAGTTTCATTGAAGTTGCCAAAATTCCACACAGCAGAAATATGTATTAACAAGTGCTAGTGCAAGAAAGGCTCCCAAGGGATAGTAATGTCACAGGGAGAAACAACCAAAGGTCTGGAAAAGCATCATTCTTTCATATTAGAAAGTTGCTTACATGCATCTTACAGAGGTGATACCTGAGACCACGAGTCTCCACGTGATATTCCCAACTCTACACCAAGAAATTTAAGGCCAAGAAACCCATATCACTGTCAATCCAATGCTCATGGCAAAGTTTAATTTTTCTTAAAAGCTAATACACTGCTTAGGTTATCCTGGTATCCAGGTCTGACTGAACAAAACCCCCCAGATTTCCAAAACCCAGCATATAATTACAGTAGAATGCAGCAGCTGTTACTTGTAATAATTTCCATGATCTTGTGGGTTAACTGACATTTCCAAGGCATGTCCTCTGGGAGCCCGGCCTTTTCTGACCTTGCTAATTCCAGTTCAAATTCCTCGGACTAGCCGCTGAATGGAGTGCTGCTGGACTTCACTCCTGGCCCCAAAGTACAAGCTCCAGGCTTCTACTCTTTTACTAGTGGGAGTTTTGTGTTTGTTTTCAAGAGCCAGAAGTTGTTGGCATACCAGCTTGCCTACACAACAGACAAATGCCTTGACACCCACGACATTTGGGCTGTAGTACAGAAATGGGATTGCTCCCAGTAAGCATTCCTACTGATGTCACCAAAGAAGGCCACGTGAACTACATCACACTGGTCTCTCTCTCTCAGAGGGATATTATGTGTAACAAGAAATGCCCCACAATGTGAGGTTTTTCACTAGTACAGTATGAGTCCACATAATGTTAGAGAATTTAGAGGCCAGGCTGAGAGAGCTGAAGTTGTTCAGCCTGGAGAAGGAAAGGCTCCAGGGAGACTTCTCCTTATAAGGAAAGCTGGGGAGGGACTTTTTACAAGGACATGGAGTGATAGGAGAAGGGGTAACGGCTTTAATTTGGAAGAGGGGAGAGTTAGATTAGATGTAAGGAAGAAATCCTTCCCTGTGAAGGTGGTGACACAATGGCACAGGTTGCCCAACAGGGAAGTCGCAGATGCCCCATCCCTAGGACTGTTTAAGGTCAGACTGCCTGGTACTTGGAGCAACCTGGTCTAATGGAACTAGATGATTTTTAAGGTTCCTTCCAACCCAAACCATTCCATGAGTCTGTGATTGCTGTTTTATGTTGCATTCAATATATACAGTAACAAGGAACCCTTGAAATACTTATTTTAAAAGACCTGCAACAGCTGCAAATGTCACCTTTCCTACCCTTTTGGCTCTGTGTAGGACTGAAATTTGTGGCCCCACAGCAGCATCTGATTGCACTGGATTTAGCAATATTCCAAACAGCTTTTACAGTAGTCAGAAATGTCCAGAAGAACTCATAGTTAAATTGAGCTTCAGAACAAAACCACCACCAATGAAAAATTTTCTACTTATATACAGATGTGCTCTTTCAACAGATGCCCTTTTACATCAGCATCAATAACCCTAATTCTATCCCTTCAGTGCAACTTGTCCCCCCACATCTTCAAACGAGGAGATAAAATTGCAGCACAGTCAAAGCCAGAAACAATACCTTGTGCCACCTCTGCTTCTGAGGGAGGCCAAAATTGTATTCCTGGCTGCAAACTGCTCTCACTTTTAAGTCTTCCCCACAGATGTTTGTGATTCCCTGATAGCATTCAGCTACAGCCTGGCTGCCCTGCAGTTAAGTCTAAAACCACTGCTGGTCAACAGCTACACCTTGAAAATCACAGGAGAAGAACCTCTAGACTATGGCAGAACATTGGCATGTGTCCCATCCAACCTTCCTTGCAAACAAGAGCATAGTGGCCAAGCTCTTGGTACTCTTAGACATAGGTAGACCTAATTTTTTTTTTGTTTCATGCATATTAGTGCAGATTAAGATGGACCCCAGCAATGTGGCAATTTATATGGTACTAAAACATGTGATAAGTTTTACTCCATTATCTTTTGGGTGACTCTTCCCTCCATTTCCCCACAAATCCAGGCATTTCCAGACCTTCCTCAATCAACAACTGCCTTTCCACGAAGCTGAAGGTGCAGGAGCATGCAGGGAGAATATCAGGCAGCACACAGCTCCCCCTGCCTCATAAGCCATTTGGATATTGTGAAAATGGCCAAAAAATTGACAACTGGAATCAAAATGATCCATCCTTTCGTAAACACATTGACTAGCACTGAAGGTGCATGGAATTTGTTTCCAGGAATGAAGAGCATGCCACTTACCTAAACAACCAAGAGCATAACACCGAGTGTTTGGCAAGCAAATTTCCATAAGCCCACCCTAAACAAGCCTTTCTGGCGCCAGGCTGAACACATTATTACCTCACTTCAATATTAAAATTCTTTGGCTCTGGCAATGAAACAGCCCCCAAAAGTATGTTCTTCAGAGAAAGACAGTGAGGACAACTCCCCACTGAGTTACTCAGCACCAGTGTACCAGCCCAGACACTTCATGGGAAATGAGATGGGAGGGTGAGCAAAAGAGAGGAAAAGAGACACCATAATGGGAAGGGAAGGAAGCAGAAAGACTTTCTTGAAGTTATTTTTCTCTTCAAGCCAAGTTTTATAGAAAGCAGCCTTTCACAGAATCACAGAATGGTTTGTGTGAGAAGTGACTTTTAAAGGCCATCTAGTCCAACCCCGCTGCAGGGAGCAGGGACAGCTTCAACTAGAGCAGGTTGCTCAGAGCCCCATCCAACCTCATCTGGAATGGATGCAGGAATGGGGCTTCTACTACCTTCATGACCTCCCACAAGCTGCACCTCTTCTTAGGGCAAACCATCTTCACTTGCTCTGGCACCAGAAACAAATTAAATCTGTTCTGAGAGGAGATGGGATAGATTTGTTGAAGCCTCTAGTCATCTTTCCAAACACTTCTATACTACCCACCTTTGCACTGGCATGGGCTTATCCCACTTGAGTTGTTCCTCTTTGGTTTTTCCTAAAACTTACAGACCTAAGTGACAGGACTGTGCTGGTTTGCCTCCCACTTCTTTAATTTTGCAACAGATTTGTTCTAGTTGCCTCACACATGACACAGGAACAAGCTGTCCACTCATGCTACTTCAAAAGCATTCGAGGCACTCAGATATAGGCTATTCTGCAAAATCTTGATTAGACATGGTTTCAACAAATCTGGCACTTAGATACCCTCTTTTGGAGAGACTAAATGTATTTAATACCATTCCTGGAATCTATTTAGCCCTTGCTAAAGGGTCTACCTTTCTTCTCCCCCCTCCCACTTCAAACAATTCCATCTAAGATATGGCAAATT
This sequence comes from Merops nubicus, assembly GCF_000691845.1. NCBI lineage: Eukaryota > Metazoa > Chordata > Aves > Coraciiformes > Meropidae > Merops > Merops nubicus. The sequence goes on from NW_008581958.1 coordinate 118,639, forward strand.
TACCTCAGTTTAGATTTTAATAACTTCACAGAGGAACCAATAAGAGTGATTATCTTCTGGGAGGAAAATGCTATTTTAGCTTGATTGTGTTAGTATCTTTAAAATATATTTTTCAATGCTGATTTACTTGTTGGCTTGTATAATTTATACCTGTTATTCCATTTTTTAAACTGTGCAAAGTGTAACAGAATCCCTCAATTTATTGTAGGATTAGCTGCAATTTTGAAATTATCCAATCAGGCACCATATAAATTAGCACTGAAAGTGAGAACAGCCATGGAAATAACTACCTCCAAATTATGGTTAGACACTGAATATATTTGATGATTCTCTATCCAGTTCCTTCAAATTCTGCCTCATCCATTCCTGACAAAGGAAACCAACATGCTGCCAACCTCCACTTCTGGTGACAAAAGATTAATTCAGGACGATTATCCTAAAACCAGTTATGAAAAAGGTTCAGACACCATTTTGTGCCAGATACGCAAGAACACAGTGAATGAAATCAACCCCATGGTCTGATGCCACAACAGAGGCCCTAGAATGGGGGAGAAACTTTATCTTCTCCTTCAAACTGAAGGTCTAGGACGATTTCCAAATTCTACCAGCTGCCTTGCAGTGTCTTATATTATCTAGAGATAGCTCTTCTAAATGACTTTTTACATGATTCTGATCAGCACCTTGTGATCAAGCCACATGGAGGGTGTGTTATTGCCAGGTAAAGAGGCATAAAAGGGTGTTAGCCCAGGGTTAAATAATGTTATTGTATCTGTTACACTATTACTGTACCCGTTATGCTGTAAATCATAGTATTGCATATGCATAGCTGTGAATTTAATTCTGACTGTAAGAGAGGCCAACTGCCCCTCTGGGAACCTGTAACCACCCTCAGGAGGCCTAAAAAGTTGCACTTGATCAAGGGCTGATGGCATTTGCAACACTGATAAGCTGCTGTTATCAGTGAGTAGTTGTCACATTTTGCCTAAGATCAAGACTTATTCTCACTTGTCCTGTGAAGAGGATGCCTCTGTCCCAGCGAGTAAGGCTGACAGCATTTTCCCAGTGGGAAGAACAGTGGGTGATGTCATGGGAGAATGTGTTGCACCACCTGTGTGGTCGGAGGTTAGATGTTTTACACAAACCACAGCCCAGCCGTGTAGCTGACCTCAGTTTACAGGGAAGCAGGTTCTTCTGAGCAAAGCTCAACAGTATGTTACCTACAGAGCCCTGCTGACAAGTCAGATCCTGCTGTTCATTTCCAGAGAAATCTGACCTAGGGGTTAGGATGGCTGGCTGGAAGTCCTGCCTTACCTGCCCCAGGATCCTGCGTTCTCTGCTCCTGCATCCTTGCCCTCTCCAACAGAAGATATCTTCCTTATGCATTCTCTAGTTAGGATCCTCTCTTTAGGATCCTGGTTTTTGCATAGAAGTGCTGTCCTGAAATGAGCACCAAGCAGTTTATGATCAATATTTCTAACTGTATACATTTCTGTATACTTTTTAGCATGGATGTACACATTTTGTATCAGAAATAGTGTGGCCAGTGGGACCGGGGCAGTGATTGTCCAACTGTCCGTTACACTCAGCACTGTTGAAGCCACACCTTGAATCTCGCATTCAGTTTTGGGCCCATCACTCCAAGAAGGACACTGAATGGCTGGAGCATGTCCAGAGAAGGGCAGTGAAGTTGGGGAAGGATCTAGAGCACAAGTTTTGTGAGGAGTGGTTGAGGGACTTGGGGATGTTGAGCCTGGAGAAAAGGAGGCTCAGGGGAGAACTTCTCGATCTCAACAACTCCCTGACAGGAGTTTGGAGCCAGGTGGGGGACAGGTTCTTCTCTCTAGGAACAAGCAGTACAACAAGAGGAAACGGCCTGAAGTTGCACCAGGGAAGGTCTAGGTTGAACACAAAGAAAAATTTCTTCCCTGAAAGGGTTGTCAAGCCCTGGGGCAGGCTGCCCAGGGCAGTGGAGGAGTCCCCATCCCCAGAGCCAGGTAGATGTGGTGCTGAGGGGCATGGTTTAGTGGTGACCTGGCACTGCTGGGGCAACAGCTGGACCTGGTGATCTTGAAGGTCTTTTACAACTTGAATGATTTTATGATTAATCAGTATGATTATGTTGCAGTGCAATTATACTGATTAATGTGTACATTGTGGTAAAAAGTATACAGAGGCTCCATATTTGACAGAAAATGTTTGTTTCAGTGCTGCCAACCTCATGATTTTTTGGGCCTAGGGTTAATGAGGGAACTACAATGGTGTTAGATTTCCACTGTTCATTAAAAACCAAAAAGCAAACAGCCTTGTGAGCAGAGACAAAAAAATACAGACCAGTTATCACTGCAGCCTTGAAGTGACTTGAACAGGCTATAGACAGCGTGTGATCTACAGTTCCTGGGGCTGGCAAAACCCTGCCCAGCTCATCTCTGAGATCTGAAAGGCAGAACAGAGTGTGGTTCACTAAGGCTGGCTGCTGCAGGACTGCCCTCACCAGGGTCTGGCTCCTGTTTGCTCTGTGCTGTTTGCTTTCCTCAGCAGTCCAGGCTTGGTGCCCACATGATGGGCACTCTCCTGAGACTTTCATTAAGGGCTGCAAACAATTTCGCAGCCCCACTACTGGAAGTTAATTTTATTGATTAAATTTTTGTCCCCATCAGAATAGATTTTATATTTGTTTTGTGAGATTTTTTTCTCACAAAATGCCCTTGACTGCTGTTAATTACATGGCCTTAAATCTTCCACTGATTGCATCTGGCTCTATCTTGCCAATATCCAGGCTCTGACTCCTTGTTAAGCCAACCAACCTCTATTGGCCTGTTAACCTTTTCAAATTCTGATTTTTCTTTACTCCTCCAAAATGTCTCCTCCATGATAAAATTTCACAGAAATCAGCTCTAGTGATTTAAATTTCTTTTAAATTTGCAGACAACTTTATAACCCTAGGAGACAGCTGAAATTTGTCTCTTGTTTAAAATATTTTCTCCAAACAATACCAATGTCTTCCTCCCCAAAATCTAGCTATTAATTAAACTTTCCATCTAAAAAATGAATGGATAAATTTAAAGTATATGAAGGTGCCATGTAAACGGGGAAAACTAAAAATACCTGGCCAGACTAGCTAATAACAGCACCATAGCCAAGAGGCAAGAACAGGTCAGATCATATGGTAAACATTTACATTGTAAACATAATTCTGTTTGTATAGCTCCCAGTTCTATATATAACCTTTTGAAATACCACATTAAGTGCAAGAAATGCCCTTAAGTAAGAAAACACAGGATAATTTATTGGCAGCAGGGAGTCCATTTGGAAGATCTGGGGCAGGTCTCTAATTCCTTGAAGTCAATAGCAAGTTCCACAGAATAAACATTGAAACATTGTCAGGGTCTTGAAAGAAACAGCAAGATTTAGAGCTAAAGCCTAGTTAGACTTTCTGAGACCCTCTATTTCCAAAACAAATGTCTAATTTAAAATGAACTTTGAAAACAAAACATTTTGATTTGGGCAGGTAGACAACGTACAGTGTCAGAATTTTGTTCTTAGCTGCCATGAAAGAACTAGGATGCAATTAAGGAAATAAACCCCTCAGCTTGGCACCTAGGTCTTACAACTGCCAAACTCTACAAGCTTTTCTTGTAAAAGGTCATTGCCGTCGTGCACAGCTGCTAGGGAAGAGGACGTGTGGCCCTCAGGAGATGGTCCATTTGGCATTTGGATGGCATACAAGGCAATTAACCAAGAGGCGGATGTGTGTTCTGCAGGTTGTACCTACAGCAGACCTTCATGTTACACTGAGGTTACACAGGGTAAACTGTTTGGCTTATAAAAGCTGGGTCTCTGTAGGCCACCAGAAAAAAGAACCAGAGGGCAGCAAGCACTGGTATGTGCCAGGACCCACTTAGGCAAGTACAAACAGCCCACCCTCACATATGGACCTGCTTTGGTCTTGCACTGAATCACAGAATTGCAGAAATGTTTAGGTTGGAAAACACCTTTAAGATCATCAAGTCCAACCATCGACTTGACCAAGTCCCTCAGCTCCACAGCTTTCAACCCCTCCAGGGATGGGGACTCCACCACTGCTCTGGGCAGCCTGCCCCAGGCCCTGATAACCCTTTCAGAGAATAATTTCTCCTACTGTCACACCTAAACCTCCCCTGGCACAACTTGAGGCTGTTTTATCTTGTCCTATCACTTATTTCTTGCGAGAAGAGACCAACCCCCACCTGGTCTTTCAGGGAGCTGTTGAGATCGAGAAGGTCTCCCCTCTGCCACCTTTTCTCTAGACAAAACAGCCCCAGGTCTCTCAGCTGCTATACACAAGATTTGTGCCCTAGACCCTTCCCTGGATGTGCTCCAGCCCCTCAATGTCCTTCTTGGAATGAGGGCCCAAAACTGAATGCAAGAATCAAGGTGTGGCCTCACCAGTGCTGAGTGCAGGGGAACGATCCCTGCCCTAGTCATCCTGGCCACACTAGTGCTGATCCAAGCCAGGAAGCTGTTAGACTTCTTGGCCACCTGGGCATGCCCTGGCTCATCTCCATCCAGCTGTCAGCCAACACCCCCAAGTCCTTTTCTGCCAGGCACTTTCCAACCACTCTTCCCTCAGCCTGAAGTGTTGCAGTGGGTTGTCGTGACCCAAGTGCAGGATCTGGCACTTGGCCTTGTAGAACCTCATCCCACTGGCCTTGGCACATGGCAGAGGGCTTTGGCCTTTTAGCCCACAGCCACCTGTAGAAAGAAAGCGTCCCCTGCCAGTCTGAGTCTGTGCTACCCCTTTCCTCCCTTCCAGCACTCAGTCATGTGCTGCAGCAGGAGCATCCAGAGCAGCTTTCCCAGCAAGCAGCAGCTGAGAGCTCCAGCTGTAAGTGATTCAAAGCTGATTTCCTGTGAGAGAAGGCAAAGGAGCCGGAGGCTACACACAGTGCTGGAAACACCCAGGCAGCATGGGCAGAACGTGCTCAAACATTTCTGTGGGATAAAGCCTGAGAGAGGCATGTGAGTCTTCTCCACGGGACTGACCTGGGCATGGGGAAAGGCAAGTTTTACCTAAATGCAAACTGAAGTGTAATACAAATACAGGTGATTGCGTATGCATCTATACATAAACACACACATGTATGCTTATAAAAATGTATATATTTGTGTATGTGTACAAAACCACAAGGCCACATTAACATTTTGACCCTTTTTCCCCCAAAAGTGACACATGACAAAGTACTCTCTTCCAAGCAAAGTTCATTTCAGTTCACTGCTCTTAAACACTCAACTCTGCAAATATTTTGGAGATTCCTAACAGAGAAAAAGGCTTTTTTCTCTTCCTCTTTCTAAATTATTAATTTCTGGATTGACAGCTACACAGTTCAATTAAGAAAGAAAATGAAGGCTGAAGCAAGCCAGAAAGCACACATGCAAGACAAGGCTTTAAAGACTTACGGAAGCAGTGTGCCAAAATGAAATTACATTTGTAATTTCACTTGTCAGTATTAGACATCAGTGTTTGGTTTTTAAGGTACAGCTTTCCTTCGTTTCTCTGACATCAATCATGTTCAAAATGTATCCAGCCCTGGCAATAACAGTTGTGTTCTCCTCAAACACACGTTTCACCTGCGCACCGTGGCGAGTTCTTTTAGGTAAATCATAGTCGCCTTGTTTTTTTTTAACTTTGATCTCCCCAGCCAATATAATATTCTTTTTTAAATAAAAGGGGACGAAATCTCTCAAATACCTCAGTGCATCCACAGAACTTGACGTTCCAGGGTTCTCCTTCTCTGCGCACATAATTGCCATCTAGTGTGATGCTGTTGTGACTGCACTGTTTTAGGTCTAGAAAAAAAAAATAGAAAGATGGTTATTTGTTACAATGTATGTCAGTAAAGCTGCTGACAGCACAGAATGGAAGCACAGTATTAAAACGCTTAAGGACTATCTATGCTATTTCTTTTTTTTTTGTTTCTTTTTCTTCAGTTTATGCTAGGTAACAAATGTAAAGAAAACCCCCGAACCTCACCAATAACAAGGGAAAAAAAAAAGAACACAATCGCTTGGAAAGATGCAATGGTTCATTTACAGTGGAAAAGGTAAAACCAAAATGTACATTTTTTAAAAGCAGTCAATCCTATAGGAAAAAAAAATAAAACATAATCAGATGCTTTGGGTTGGAAGGGATCTTAAAGTCCAGTCATCTAGTTCCAACCTCCTCGCCAAAGCCAGCAGGGACATATTCCACTAGACCAGGCTGCTCCAAGCCCCATCCAGTCTGGCCACTTCCCAGGACGAGGCATCCACAACTTCCCTGGGCAACCTGTTCCACTGTCACCATCCTGATAGTGAAGAACTTCTTCCTTACAACTTATTTAACTCTCCACTCTCCCAGTTTGCAGCCATCACCCCTCGTCTTGTCTCTACAGGCCCCTGTAAAAAGTCCCTCCCCAGCTTTCCTGTAGGCCAGCTTTAAGTACTGAAAGCTACTTAAAATAGGAGAGGTTTGTATGTCAAAGGTATGAGTCTCAGGCCAAAACACAGGAAGGAAAAAAAAAATCCCTCCCTTGGGACTCTCCCTGCTGTATTGCTAGAAAAACAAGAAAAGATGTGACTTTGCTAGGGCTTAAAAGTAAATAAATAAATTGATGAAGAAATAACTTAAAAAAGCCCTGAACCTAAAAAAAAAAAATCCTCACAACTTTGCCCATTGGCATGTGTTACTAAGCCACCGTCCCTGCACCTCACGTGTGGACTTGGAGCCTAGGGGACAACCTGTTTGATGCTGGCAAGTTTGTGCTGCCTGAAAAGTCATTTGCTTTGATCTGTCCTAGAGTGAGTAGCTTATCTTGAGATACCTTTTTATTTGAATAGCAGCAGTGAAGGGAACGCATCTCAGAAATCAGGTCATGTTAAAACGTGACCCCAAGGATGGTGGTGGCCCAGAGGAAGGAGGTGGAGAACCAGGGCAGCAGCTGGGGGTTGTAAGAGCGAACTCACCTAGCACAAAGGGAGATTTATGGCCTGCAAAATGGGGATATAGAATAGCAGAATGCTTTGGGGTGGAAAAGACCTCTAGAGCTCATCTAGCCCAACCTCTCTGCAGTAAGCAGGGACATCTCCAGCTAGAGCAGGTCACTAACATGCTGTGCTCAAGGCACCAAGGGACCATAGTGTGGATAGCTCTAAATCTTTTCTACCCTAACTGAAGTGTTATGACAGTTGTGATGGGCAAACCCAAAACCCTCTGTTCCAAGCTACTATTAGGTACTACTCATTTTTGCAAGGCTCTGGTTAGAATGAGTTTTACACTCTGGACTAGACTGGAGAGTCATGTGTTAAGAGCAAGCAACTCAAATACATCTGAGGATGCAGCTGCAGATCTCCTAAAGCTTTTGCGGATGCCTGTGTCAGACCCAAGTGGATTGCTGTGTCACATCATGGATATACTTGTTTGCATCATTTGTTATACGCTGACTTTGCAAAAGTAAAAGTCACTTTATTTAACTGTACATCATTAGGTTTTTTTAAAAAATAATGACCCTTTAGCTTTCTAGTAAATATGAAAAACTTGTTAAACTTTTGGCAAGGAAAAGGAAATGAGTGGAACAGCCTCAGAGCAATGCAAAAAACAAGAGCAGGACACTGCTTGTTTTTAATAAACCCACTCATTTGGCCATCTGGCCACTCCTTTTATGGAGAAAAAAAGAGGTTTTTCCCATGACTGCTTTTGTGACTGCTCAAAAATAGCTGTAAGTTTTCTCTTGCAAGTTGCTTATAAATATCTATTCCAGAATGCAAATCTTGACCAAAAAAATCCCCCCTGGAAAAAAAAAAGAGTTGCAACTACTACCACATTTTTGGCTTTTCTCCTACCATGATTAATGCTCATCTGAATATTAGAAAAGAGAAAACAAAACAAAACAACCAAAAAACAAACTATCCACAACGGTTTTCTAAATATAAATTCGACAACGGAAACCCTGGGGGTTGCCTGGGCTGGTTACTGCACAGACCTCCCCTGTTTATAAGAGGACTTGAGGCTCTTGCCTGCTTTTCTTCTGTCCTGTAGTGACATCTTCTGGGCCCTACTCAGACTGCACAAAACCACATCCAGCCACGCTTGCGGGGGACAGCTCAGAAACTCTCCAATTTCTGGCCATTAAGAGACTTCTAAGCTGGAGCAAACAAACCTCACTCTTCTGTTTTCCCACAAGGATTATTCTCCTCAGAGCCTTCTTGGCTGGCCACAACCTCAACCAACAAACCTTCACCATGTCCCCCAAAACTGACTCCCTTTACTGTTTTTATTTTGCACCACTATTAAGCTGTAGCAAAGGAGGGCTCAGAAGTGGGGTGTGGGGTGTAAGTCACCTCTCAGCTTCCCAGCACAACACATCTTGAATCTTGCCACTTTGTCCAAAGGCTACTTCAACTTCCAAAACCAGCTACATCCTAGCATTTTTTTTATTTTTTTCTTTCCTAGGCAGCACAGGAGTGTCCTGGCTATGTATTTTCATTGTGGAGCTGTATGTAGAGGCATCTAAGACAACTACCCCAGGCGCTGGTATACGCAGCTCTTTCAGGAGGTATGGAAGTCTTCTGCTCCCGGTGTCTTCACAGGATACTCGCAAGGAGGTCTGGCCAAGAGCTTAATGCCCCCACCTTACCTGGTGCATTGGTTTGACCCAAAGGTTTGCTTGGTCTTCAAATGGACATATGTTACAGCTGAATATTGAACAACTGCCTATCAGAAGGAGCAAACAGATTTACCCCAGGACACACTAGCACTCTGCCTAGGGAGGCAGCTAGACACCAGCTTTGCAGATGACCTCAGGGCAATCGAACACATGCCCTGGGTTCCCCAACTTCTCACTGAACTCTTAAGCAACTCCAGAAAAATGAGTTTCTCTCTTCCTTCACCTTAAAAAGACACTGGCCTCACAGAACCCTCACAGGCAGCTGGGCCCTTCCACTTGCTCCACATGCCCTCCAACAGCCAACCGGTGCAGTCCTGAGCTGCCTCTGATCTCAGCCTCTGCTGCAATCATTCTGCCCGTGCAAAGTAGTACCTAGGGAACCATGCTAAACCCCAAGGATGCTGCTTACTGAGGCTACCAGCCTCCAGGGTCAAGCAGTTTTAGAGCAGGAGGTTTTGCAGTATGACTTGAGAGTCAGGCCTCTCATTTCCACGATCTCAATTTACCTGCATCCTTTTGCGAAGGGCCCTCTTGGCTTCAGAGAAGGTGGCCAGTAGCTACTCACCCAGGCCTCGCCTGCTGTAGGCTAATGAGCTGGGACAATGCAAACAGAGGTGAGGACTCCAGCGTGTTTAACAAGTGAATACACACAACTCTGTTGGCACCTTCTCATTCGATTAAACAAACCTCTAACAGGGGAAATAGGCTTGACAGTACATAGAAAAGTCAATGAGCGTTTTAAAAGTGCTTCTAAGGGCTGCTGGCTTGGATACAAGTCTTGTCACACGAAAATGATGTCATGAGACCAAATGCTAGATCTGCTGTTCCCTGTAGAAGGTGGTGTTAGCACAGCTAGTCGGGTATTCAGTTCTGTCACAGGGCACCGATTTTATTGCTTTCCCCCCAGATCAAGCCAAATAGCTTGGGCTGGAAGAAAGGCTGTTGGTCATCTGGAGATTGTATCATGTGTGTCCTCTGATCTGGTGGTTGGTCAAGCACAGACATACAAAAAAAATCACCCCTTCAGAGCAGACATACTTAAAATTAAGAGCTTTCAATAGCACCAGACAACTGTCCAGTGTCTCCTCTCTGTCTCCTCTCTCTCCCGTTAACCCAGCCTTTTCGACAGCCTTGCATCCAAGAAGATGCACAATTTTCTACACCCTGCAGATAAATGAGCAAAGCCCTTGGCTGGTTTCTGAGAGCAGCCCAACAAATAACCCAAATGTTTTTTTCTTCAGGGTTTGGGGCGTTTGCTTGGTTGTTTTTGTTTTGGGTTCTATTTTTTCAAATAGGAGGTTGGCAAGATGGAGAAGGCAAGAAATGTTAGTTGGGTAGTTCCTATAGTATGCAAATCAAGGAGGCAGACAGGAAGAAGTTACAGGACCATTACATGCCCAACCTGAGCCATCCCATGGAAGGACTTTTCCCATGAAGAGGTGAACATTTCTTGTTATAGAAATTCCCTCTGTCAGCTGGTCCAGTCCAGGCAAGCTATGTCTGATGCCCGCCCTGTTCCCACAACAGATTAGGCTGGGCATCGAGATGCTCTCCCATGCCCCTGGGTACACTCAGTCCACTAGAAATCAGCCAAACTGTGGATTTCTCATGGTCACCAGAACACATCAGAGAAGATGTCTCCCTACCCCATCCCATGTTATAAATGGTCCTTGGTCCCAGATGAAGGAAGGGACCAGGGACTGTTACAGGTAGGGGGTGAGGGAGAAGCCTCACAAGCCATTGCGTGTTTGTTAAGTTGGTAAACCATCTATAGCCTTTAAATACTTCCAGAGGGTCTGTGTGGCCAGCCCTCAGAGTGGGGACAGCTAGGTATCCTTGGTTTAACAGAAAGGACATCCTTTTTAAAGACCACCCTACCTACAAGTGCAGAACTCTTGTATAGAATCACAGAAGCATTTTGGCTGGAACAGACTTTTAAGATCATCAAGTCCAGCTGTTAACCCAGCACTGCCAGGGCATCACTGATCCATGTCTCTCAGCACCACATCTCCACGGCTTTGAAAGCCCTCCAGGGATGGGGACTCCACCACTGCCCTGGGCAGCCTGGGCTAGGGATCAACAGCTCTTTCTGTGAAGTTTTTCCTAATATCTAATCCAAACTTCCTCTGAAGTTTGGGCCTCATTCCCCTGAATTTTTTTTTTTTTCATTCCCTATTTTTTTTTTTTTTTATCCCAGACTTCAGGGAACATTTACAGCCAAACCAGGCTATACCCAGAAATTCTGCTGCCTTCAAAGAAGAGGGGAATTCTTCTCATCTGCAGGCAAGACAGCCTAAACACTAATTCAGCCTTAAAAGCCTGCCACAAAAACTACAGTTCTGGAGCTGAATGCAGTCATGCTTGTGCTGGGGACAGAGTGACCTGGCAGAGCTGGAACCAGACGTATTGCCAATAAAATCACCATGTGCTCAAGAAAGCCCTCTGCTCCATGGTGGAGGAGTACAACAGAAAACACATTATAAGATGAACAACATGCAGATGATAATTCTCATCTCCATAAGCTGTCCCATTCAGAGATTTTTGTACACTTGGATAAAAACAAATTTGAAGGTGTTATCGAGAGGAGAAGGAAAGTGGCAGTGGCCAGAAGAGATGCTGCATCTTTTCCCAGAAGACCAAGGGGCCGGATTTAGGTAAGTGGAAGAAAATCAGCCTTAATGGCTTTACTTTCTGGTCTTCCTGTACCAACTGCAAAACTCCCCAAGACAAAATTCAGAGGTACAGTTTGTGTTTTTACTGATGTAATAAAGAGGTGAACATTATTGCTCTCTACAACTGCCTAAAAGGAGGTTGTAGGGAGATGGGTGTTTGTCTCTTCTCCCAAATTACTGATGATAGGACCAGAGGAAATGGCCTCAAGTTGTGCCAGGGGAGGTTTCGATAAGACAGTAGGAAGAATTCCTTCACTGAGTGGTGAGGCACTGGAACGGGCTGCCCAGGGAGGTGGTGGAGTCACCATCCCTGAAGGGGTTCAAAAACAGAGCAGATGTAGCACTAGAGGCTACGGTCTAGTGGTTAGGGAAATGTCAGGAGGAAGGCTTGATCTGATGATTCTAGAGGCCCTTTCCAACCACAGTGATTCTATGATTTAGGAAACAGACCAGAGAAAATCAGTCCTGCCTGTTGCTTTTATGGCATGTACCACAAGGGGGACTCTTCTACAACTTTACAGGGCAAAAAGGGAAAGGCTGAATAAATCACTTTTGCAGCTGAACGTGCAGAGACCATTCTAGGCTTTAAGATTTTTAAGCCCGCAGGAGCTGTTAATGTGCAAAATTCATTAACAGGTATCAGTTTATGTCCATGTCCAGCTGCTGTTCTGGCTCCTTTCAGCTCCTGGTTTCATGTGCCAGAATATAATAATTTTTCTTAACAATGAGGAATTTGAGAGATTTTGTTGATCCACTAGCTAGAAACTAAAAAAAAAAACAAACAAAAAAATAAAACCAATATCAACAACAAAAAAAACCAGCTGACCACCCATAGAAACCTCTGATCATATTGCAGGGCTGGGAGAACGTGCTGGACCACCAAGGCATGTCCCCAGCAGTGCACACACTGCATGAGAAGTCAGATGGTGGCAGAGGTTGCAGAGAAGTCGAGAGATAGGTAGGAGTTGAAAGCTTAACATTGCACTGCTGTGTGCATCTCTTCCTATCTCAGATACAGCACAACACAGAGATTTATCAGCATTTGGAGTTCACTGAAAAATCCAGATTAAAAAAATAGAAATTCTGTTCCCTTTAATTTTCAGGTAGTGAATAAAACAGGGTCAATAATTATCACCCTGAATTGTCTTTATGGTGCCTTTCTTTGTTAAAATGCCAGAGAAACCTTGAGTATCTATCTGAAACCCTGTTGTCATGTGACTACAATTAGTGGGAGGCTGTGGGTTTATGGTGGAATCCACAGAAGAGAGCAACTAAAATGAAGCTGCAAATTAATTACCTGTTTGAAGTTGTAGGTGACCTCACAATTACTTTAAAAGCTTCCCCAAAGAAGAGACATTATGATTTTAATTAGAACTTCATTTTAGTGGGGAAAAAACTTGTATTATACAGCTGCCATAATTCCCATTGTAAGTGAGCAAATAACTGTTCTTACTCAACATACTGAATACCTATTATATCTTCAAAACATGAACTAAAATCAAAAGTCAAATGTTCTTAAGTCTATGCTGGAGGGCAGTGCTTGAAATGTTCTGCTAGTCCAAGTGCAGCAGTGACAAACAAACTCACATCCCATGGTAGATGTGCCCAGCAGACAATGATGTCTTACTCTTAATGATTTGTAAGACCCCAGGAGTATATGACAGAAGGAAATGAAAATAACTTGCACCATGAGCAAAGAAAGTATTTGGATTTCTCTCATCCATTCCTTTGCCACCCTCTCACCACAGTCACATCAGGTGTCCCAAGGCCACCACAACACTCCAGCAGTCGTGGAAGAACCTGCTGTGTCCTGGCTGGCCATCTGCGTGAGGGCAACCAAATGTGTAATGGTTGAATTCTCATCTTCCTCTGGGGGCACAGAAGCAGTCATTTGCTTCTCACTTTCCTCAACCCAGCTGTCAATTTTCCTGAAGCTTGTGGAAACTTAATTAATTTGGAGACTGCTAGTGCTCCTTCTAATTTGGATGAAAACGATCATTTGTTCAGAATTTATTCAGAGCAGGAGGGACAGGTGGGTGGACACTGCACTCACATAAGTAGAAACGAAAACAAGAGAGCAACAAGAACATCAGGAAAAAAAATAAGAGGGCCTCAAATCTTAGGAGAGCTAATTAGGACCTCACAACTGTTGGAGAACTAGTTGTTGATGGACTAATTTTGAGCAGGCACCTGGGAAGTACCAGTTATATATGCGCACTGGTGTAGGGATGCTGCAGTGCAGAGGTTGAGCACTTCCCACAAGATACAGGAGTGATCATGGATCACAGGGCTCTTTACCAAATATAAAGAGCACAGTCAAACCTGTAAGTAAAACAATCACTTAGAAAAGACCTTGAATTCCTGAAAGTAAGGGCAAGCAGCAGCAGCTAGCTGAAATAGTTGCCAGACTTCAGATGTCTGTGGCATGTCCAAACCCAAAGCTTTGTAATGCAACCTGGCAAGCTGAAGGCCAGCAGGAAGCTGACGTGTGACACAACCCAGAAAGAAGGCACCATGGAACCACGATCCGATGACGGTGGAAGTGAGTAGGAACAATATTTCTTAAACTCAAGTTCTGAAGGTTTTCATGGGAGGAAGTAAGAAGTGGTTTGGGCACTGAAGGAGAAGCAACTGTAGAGATCGTGATACAGGTGTCTTTTTTCACAGTGCCTTTGGAATTTAAAATGAATGATACGTGCTACCGTGAGAAATGGTTTTGTTTGGTTGGTTTTGGAGATTTTACCTGGAATACTGTGTCCAGCTCTGGAACCCCCAACACAAGAAGGACACGGGCCTGCTGGAGTAGGTCCGAAGGAGGGCCACAAAGATGATCAGTGGGCTGGAACCCCTCTCCTGCAAGGACAGGCTGAGAGAGTTGGGGTTGTTCAGCCTGGAGAACAGAAGGCTCCAGGGAGATCTTTTTGTAGCCTTCCAGTATCTGAAGGGGGCCTACAAGAAATATGGGAAGGGACTTTTTACAAGGGCTCTTGTAGTGATAGGATGAGGAATAACAGCTTCAAACTGGAAGAGACGAGATTTAGATGAGATGTGAGGAAGAAGCTCTTCATTATTAGGGTGGTGAGACACTGGGACATGTTGCCCAGAGAAGCTATGGATGGTCCACCATTAGATGTGCTCAAGGCTAGGTTGGATGGGGCTTGGAGCAACATGCACTAGTGCAAAGTATCTTTGCCTGTGGCAGGGTGGTTGGACTAGGTGATCTTTATGGTTCCTTCCAATCCAAACCATTGGACTCTGGCAACATGTTATTAAGCGAGACTAAAACTCTAAAATTTCTTTCCTGTACCTCTTTCTGAAGATAAGTCTGCAACATTTATTATTACGTGGAGTAGGAAAGAGAATGAATCCACTCTGCCTGGTTTGCAGATCAGTGAAGTCACAAGCCAAAACTAGCAATGTTAACACAATAGTCTACAAGTAGGCTCAGCAGCAGAATGCTTGCTCAGGCTGAACTTTTAACAACCATTTGCTGTTTACAAAGGGAAAAAATAATCACATGACAAGACAGTGTACATATTTTTATGAGAACTTCATTAGCTCCCTTCAGAAGTTGCTTGCAGGAACATGTGAGACTCCTGCTTCTCATCTCCACACTTTCTGTTGTCTCAGTTTTTTCCTGCTTGGCTTGGGGGTTTTATTTCCATCTTCAGCCACACAGAGCTGTATTCAACTGTACATAAGGTCACCCCAACACTACCCACCTGAGCAGACCTTTTATTTTACCATTTATATATAAATATAAACCTTGCTAGAAAGATGGAGAGGGGTTAATGACCAGCTAAACACACATGTGGACTCGAGCGTGCACTCTTCAAATACAAATCAATACTGCTGTAAACAGGAAGAACACAGCGTACCTGTCCACCAAATCCTATTTCAGTCTGAATTATGGAATATATATTTTAAAAAAAATACACAAACAAGCTACACCTTACACCTGTGAGCACGGGGCAGCATGCAGGAAGCTCTGGGTCCATGTTTCTAAGCAGTGGACCAGGCTGCCCAGGGCAGTGGTGGATGTGGTGCTGAGGGACATGGTTTAGTGGTGACCTTGCAGTACTGGGTTAACAGTTGGACTCAATGATCTTAAAGGTCTCTTCCCACCAGAATGAGTCTGTGATTCTACAATCTATTTTATCTAATAGCCTATGTGATAGTTACACATTTAAAGGATGATGGAGAGGTGGGTGTATCTATGCAGACAGACCCACACACATACACGCAGAAAGAGTGCAAATACTCTCCATGCAAACAAGGGCATGGCCATTACCTCAGTCCAGAAAAGAAAGGACTGCAACTTGTCACCTTGGCAGGACACTCAGCCTGGGCAGCGCAGTGCCCGGCGTGGCTCTGGCCCGTGTGCTCGGCTGGGGACCTCTCCAGGCGCTGCGCTGAGCCCTGTCTCTCCTGCCCTCGCTGGCCTTTCTCAGGGAGATGAAGGAGGAGCCAGTGTAGCTTCTGAACGTGAGCACTGCTTCTGTTCCCTTCGTGGGTTTTGGACCATTTCGGCCTTCACAATCCACAACCAGGCTTTCAGCACATAGTGAAGGTCTTCAAGGTGCCTACAGCCCACCATGTGCCCCGATGTCTTCTCAGAGCTCGCATCCTCATACTTCATTTAGTCATGCATGTTGATAGTGTAACTATGCAGAATTTTCAGTCTGCAAGGGAAAAAACATGTATCAGCAAATTAAACTGATGGGATAGACAAATATTTACTATTCTCACTTGGCTTGATGATGGTATTAAGTTTTGCCGTTTCCCGCATCCTTATACTTCACCTTCCTCATTTAAACAGTGACAATTAATCAGCACCATTCTGTTTACCCCTTCTTCCTAGGACTAGCATGTTGTGGTAGCTTTTTATAACACTAAATGAGGGCAGATCCTGCTTAATATTTTATATATTTTAAAATGGCACTTTCCTTCTTCATTAAAACAGCCTCTTACCAGCATTTCTGAGATAACAAGTTAGAACAAAATGGCTCTTTGTGAATGCTGTTAGAGAGATGCTGTGTAGGTCTAATTTCTAAAAGGTAATACATTAAAAAATTATAATAATCTTTCTACCTGTGAAAAATTAATCAGGTTATATAATGACCTTAACACAATTTCCCTTGGTGACCTTTATCGAGGAAATAAGAAATTCTTTCTTAGATACTAAATTGAAGCACAACAAGTACAGTTTCTCCAGACTCTCCTGTTGGCCTTCAGCACAAGAACTAAGGAGAAACTAAAGCGTTGCCTCAGCAAGTAGCAGCTGAACCACGGCAGTGCTGAACACTGGGGTTTTACCACATTTTCTCACAAAAAAAGTGACCTCATGCCAAGTTGTGGCTGGGAACAACGGATTATATCTCGCAGAACATCACTGACCAGGAGATCCCCAGGAACTTTTGGTCTGTTGGATGGTGCACGTCACACAACGCAAACAACCTGTGAGAGGTCATCTCCAAACCCCAGGGAATACTTCTACAAGACATACAGCTGCAAGGTGCCAAGCTCTTAGACCACTTCCCTCCAAAACAGAAACCTGCCTCATTTATATGCCTCAATAGACAACAGATGTCTATGTGCAGCCAGAGAGACTATGCACACATGTACCACCAATCTCACTGCTGAGGAGAACAAATGATGGATTTCACCAGTGAGCTGTTAACCATCAGTCTCCACAACAGTGCTGTGAAACACAACTTTGTGGTCAATATGAAGGCTTATATTCTCCTTTAATTCTTGAAACAAAACTTAACCTCCCCTCCAGTGTAACTCAACATTTGATTCTCACCTAAAGCCATCCTTTCCTATAAGCATCCTGTCCCCATCTTCCCAAACATCTCTCCAAGCCCCTCTGACTTGACTTCTGCTGCACTTGCAGGGCTGCCAGGAACAGCTCCCCTGGGAAAAGGCACTTGCAAAGTTTCTGGGAACTATTGCAGTGAGATAAGCCCTGTACCTGTACTTTGCCAGGTACCATGTCCACAGTTTTCTGGGAGCAGAGAACAAAGTCTAAAAAGGCTAATTTTTATATAATCACAAACTGGTTTGGATGGGAAGGAACCTTTAAAGGCCATCTAGTCAAATCCCCTTGCAGGGACATCGGCACCTCGAGCAGGTTGCACAGAGCCCTGTCCAACCTCACCTGGAATGTTTCCAAGATTTTACCTTCGTTGCCTTAAAAAGGTGATGATGTTTTCTATCATTTAAGCATTTCAGCAAAGCTTTGAGGTTGAAGAGAAAGATTTTTAACAGTCTGACACAGGATCTTATGCTTGGTCTTTCATGAGCTGCAGAAGAGCCACTATACAGACAGCACTGCTTCCCCAGACAGACTTCTGAATACAGTGCAAGCAACTTACCCATTCCAAGCCAGGTCAGCCTGTCCAGAGCTGGAGTTTCAGTGGGACCTCCTGAAAGCCAAGCAGGGGTTAAAACCTACAGGCTTGACCAAAGCACAGTAACTCCAAGGGTCTGCACATTGGAGATGTGGTGGATTTTCAGCTTGAGGAGCTCTATGTGGCTCCCCCAGCTCTGGGTGGAAGCTGCTGCTCCACGCCAGGTTGAGAGGACACAAGCCTCCTCAGACTAGAACTACTTAGGATTTCCAAGTAGCTCTCTATGCACCATGACTGGGAGCTTGTATCCCCTTGCAAATTCCACCACAGGCTCCCCACGCCTGCTCACCCCATGCTGGCTGCTTAGACTGAGCAAAACAGCAGCAGTTCCCAAGTGCCACAGCCACCCACGTGTTTCTGTGGCATCCACATGGGGACAGCAGACAACCCTTGGAATGCTGCAACTCTTTCTGGGCATCATGGCAGCATCACCGATGGCCGCTGCTTAACAACATGCAAACAGTTTGCAAGGTTGCTGTTGCTCGTGGAAGGAACAAAATAATTTTATCATGTATTGGTAAAAAGCAACAATTGGTGCCAAAAAGATAAACTGTGTCCAGGCTGGTGCCACCCTGACAGCTTCAGTGTTGTTACGCTACGAGTGAATAACCCGATTCTGCTCCTGTTGTTGCTCCGCTATCGATCCAGGTCTGTGCTACAGCTCTATCATTTCATCATCTGGGCTTAGTGCTCCTAGTCCAAACAGTGAAATTACTGAAACTCCCTTCTTCCAATAACAAAGAAAAAAGGTAATGTTCCTCAGCACTCATCTAATGGGCTTTAGAAAGCCAGCTGCCTGCAAAATTCACTTGATAAACTACCCCATTCTTGGGGTTTATCAAACCTTGTGGTTTATCAATACTTTGTAATAAATGCAAGCCTTTCTCAGACTATAAACAACAAGATAGTCGATGGCAACTTAAAGTTACCACTCCTGCATGCAGCAAGCGCATGCAATGTAGGAGAAAGCTGCTGCTCTCCCTCTTTCTGGCTAGCTGTGTGTCTCTGCACAGCCACAAACCAGGGCTTTAGGAGAAAGCATTCAGATGAAGCACCCTCACATCTGCACCACAATTATAGATCTTACAAGGTAAGAAGCATTTATCACCATCTATCAGCTTTAAAATACACTTAATTGTAAAGTTTTGAGCTACAGCAAATATTTGCTAGAAGCAAAGATTTAAAAAGAAGAGGCTGTCTTCCAACAACTGAGATTGTCACGCAGAAGCCAGCATGAGAAACCAGAACCACCATGGCTGAGAACCATGAGAGCCTTTTTAACATAGTCAGCTGTATCCCCTCAGGAGTGTGTGACACTTTCCAGAAAGCACTTTCCTGGTTGTGGCCCAAAACACTCCATTCCCACTATGTGCTTTTCACACTGTGAGACTGAAATTTGTGTCAGAGATTGGCGCTTTTCCCCCATTCTTAAAAATTCAGGAGTTTGGTTATATCTTTTCTGTTTTGCCAGCTGTGCAAGTTTTCCAGCTATATAACCAGGTTCCTAAAGAATTCAACCTGGGGAGGGGGGATGCAGAGCGATTGCACTGTCACATCCCTCTGCCTTGAGAAGGCACCAAGACAGACCCATCTCGACCACACTGTCCTTTCCCCCACACCAACTCAGGCAAATCCTGGGGACAAGGACTACCTCCCATTAATGCATAAATATTTTAAGCTTCCTAACAACTCCTTAAGACATCTGCAGGGCTTTCTTTACAGTCTCACTCATAATAATATACACTTAAACAAGGAGAAAAAAACAAAGTTAGTACTTTTCTCCTGACATTCCTTCCTCTGCCTCGCAGTGGGCATCATGCTGCCCTTACAGACATGCAGTTGATCATTTGAATCTTGCTTAGACTGAAAATGTAGCAGACACTGCACTAAGCTCCCAAACTACCAGTGCCTTTGCTTGGAGGAGTATACAAATTAAACCAGCATCGGGAGCAATGATTATCACCTTGATAGGTCAGCCAGTGAGTAGTTCTGCCACCCAGGGGAAAAAGCTCATGCCTCACATCAGCGTTACAAATTTCCATGGTTAAAGAGCTGTAAATTATAACCCCAGACCCCTGTAAGGATTGGTGCATTATTCTACTTACTGTATTCACCAAAGCCATGCTAATACTTCACTTCCCAAAGGAAAAATAGAAGTGACCTTGTTTTACTGTATCACTCTGTACTGTCATCGCTCCTGCTTCTGGTACCCACTGCCTGCTGAGAGTTTAAAATCTCTATTAAATTACAGTATGGCATCCCTAGAAAATAATATCTGAATTCTCTACTGATTTACAGTCTTACATCCACAGACAATATAACACGAAAAAAGCACCCCCCACAAACCTTCTGCTCCTGTGAAAGATTTCACTCTGCCAACAGCATTCAAGATTCTGAAGGTCACAGCAAGTTTAGCCAAAACCAAGCTAGATTTTAAGACAAACCCCACCCATTGCTGAACGAAAGCAAAAATTTCTTATCATCTTTGCATTTTGGGGGAAGTTCTGAGTGCTTGGACTGCACAAAGGAGATGGTACTGACCAGTTTTGCCTCTGATAAGCATGCACAGCACTACTGACCACCATCAGCATTGGGCCTGACAATCCCTTCACCAGGCTACAGCTGGTAGAGTTTCAAGTCTCTAGAAAGAGAAAAAAAATTTTTATCCCCCTCAGAAAATTTAGAGTCGCTGGGAGACAATGTTTCTCTAAAAAGCATATGACCTTAGTGAAGTATTCAGCGAGAGCAGAAGTGTCACGTCTTGCAATAAAAGTGATGTAGTGAAATAATAACAGTACTGTAAATGGGATTAAAATATACCATTTTACTAGTTATTCCAAAGAATAGATTTTTTTTGTTTCCTTTTCTTCTTCATTCTTAGCTATATGTTCAGACTCTAAACTCCAAAGAGCTATTTTTTGTTAGGTATGAAGTGCAAATATGCCGAGGTAAAAGAGTTAGGCCAAAGAAACACCCAATCTGCTTTTTTGTTTTGTTTTGTTTTGTTTTGTTTTGTTTTTTGTTTTGTTTGTTTTTTGTTTTGTTTTGTTTTGTTTTTGTTTTTGTTTTTCCTTTGCATGGTAGGTGACATCGCATTTCTCATGCCTAAAAACAAGCACCATCTCTCAAAATATTTGGTTGGAAACCTCAGCTTTAAAGGAGGTATCTGTCCTCCATAAAAAAAATGTCACATTTACATTGGCATAACACGTGGACAGCTTCTGAAGACAAACATTCGGAGAAGCCTCATGGAGGAGAAAAAGTGCAACCACAGCAGCAGAATCCATTTGCTGCCAGGGCAGAGCCACCTGCCACCATCACCCAGATCTTGTGTTGAGACTTCAACTACAAGAAT
Organism: Merops nubicus; assembly: GCF_000691845.1. Classification (NCBI taxonomy): domain Eukaryota; kingdom Metazoa; phylum Chordata; class Aves; order Coraciiformes; family Meropidae; genus Merops; species Merops nubicus. The sequence goes on from NW_008581958.1 coordinate 139,760, forward strand.
GACAATGCCAGTTGTTTCCATACCAATGGCACTTATTCATCCAGTGACTCATCCTTGTTTTCCAAGAGGTATCTAGTGTTCTCACAACTAGTCTGTTCTCATCCTGAAAAAAAAGCTTGCTTAATACAACAGGACACTTTTCTCACATGAATATGCATCATCTTTTTTTCTTTCCTCTATCAAATTGGAGAAAAATGCTTTGCTCTGCACCATTAATGTATCGGTGACTATCAAGAGTGGCATTTCTTGGCTCCTTCTTCAAGCTGTAACACGACATACACCCTCCTTTGAGGTACAAACAGAAATTATCAGCAGGTCCCCAAAATTATGTGGCATATTTCACAAGCAACACTTACTTAAAGTTTCTGAAACAATTCTGTGTGTGAGTTCTGACACCTTTTGCCCTTCACAGATCTGTTTATACATATTAGCCTCATAAAATATTCACTTCTCATCCTCTTCACTGTGATCCATTTGTCTTTTCAGCAGGTTTATGTTCAACATTGTTGGAGTGGAATGGTGATTGTACCATTTAGCCCACCAGCTAGCTGGACTTGAAAATGTATCCATCCCCTTCCTATTAATTACTCTTGAATGCCTATTTCTATCACACGGGCTCGTGTATCCTCCTGGTTTATTTCGGTAGAATATAGCCATCAGATGACAATTATTGATGAAGCATAAAAACTGGAGCTAAAGACCGTATAAAGAAGAAAACAGAACTGATGTGGGAAGAGATGAAAAGATGAAAAATTGACTAGAGAGGAAAAATGGAATGAGCTAATTTACAAAATAAAATGAACAAACCATGTCCAGGTAATTCTGAATAAGATTAATTGCTCCACATTTCCTTCCTTTTTGCAATTTTTATCTTATTTAATCTTCTGTTCCACCTCCCTCTGTAATGGTGCTCTTAAAAACTCTGACTCCACTCTTAACCTAAATTTGCTAGCTGGGCAGTGAACTAGATCCTCTGTTTGCATAAACTGATAGATCGCTATCGACTTTGGGATTGTTACTTGAATTTAAGCCAGCCGAGGATTTGCTCCGTTGACTTTCATGGATTTATTTTTAATTTATTACTCTGAGTTCAGAATCAAGAGCTCTGGATATAAATCTTGAACATAAATAAGACAATTTCCAAATCTAAACAGTATAGCCACAAGTACCATACAGAAAAACAAGCTAGGCATGTATAGAACTGTCTGAAAAGTTAACCAAATGCTGCTGTGCATTTATTAGTAGTTTACTGTTTAATAAACAATAAATCAAGATCCAAAAAACCTAATTAATTTAAATGAAGTATTGTTTAGTGCAATGGGAGCCTTTCAAAATAGTTCATTGGGGAGGACAATTAATTGGTACAAATGTGAGTGCAAATTTTGTTTTTAGACTTTAAAGCGTGTCATTTGTAGTATACAACATGTGCACAATACAAATTTCATACATTTTCCTCAGTGACAATAAAAAGCGCAGTTTATTATAAACTGAAGTAAAAATTAAAAAAAAAAAAAAAAAAAAAAAATAATCACAGTTTTGTCATTGGTATGTGAAGGTTGTTCCAAGGGCCCATCCAGAGCTCCTCCTCATCTGACTGTGTGTGTTCACTGTGCGACTCCAAGGGCTCTTTGACATCCGCACGATCGACAACCGATTCGTGCTCTTCTGTGCTTTTCATTCTGGAGCCCCCCGCCTTCGTTACTATATTGTCAGCCCCTATAGTCGAGGAAGCAAAGGAGACACTGCAAGGTCCTGTGTTCATTTTATCACTAGAAGATGGTCCCTTTGACAACGTGTTCAGTGGGACGCTCTCCTCATGTGTCACTGCAAGCTTGTCCAGTTTCTTGAACTGTTTCCCCAGCCTGACTGGAGACGTGACTTTTAAATTGTTACCAAGGCAAACGCGCCGTGTTCTGACAACAGAACCGTTCTGTGCAATGTAGATGTTACCGTTGATGTTGTTTTGGATACTGGGGTTATTAAGACGGTTCCTCTGGCTGGAATCGGGAGCGCTGTCCTCTCCAGTCGAGCTGGTCTCGTACTCTGGGTCCACGATCAACTTGATCCTTTTCTTTCTGGCCCACTGTGCAACAATAAAAGAAATGCCGTTAAATCTTGGAGCTATTTCTTACATTTTCCTGCCCTTTTTCTATCTGTTTGTGATCTTGCCTTTTATCTAGAAGCTCATATGAATTTTTATTAACTTGGTCTTTTGTACCCTTCCTCTTAGGTTGTACACAGATATTTCTTCACTCTTTGATTACCACTGTGTGCCCCAATCATATACACCTAATGCTTGAACACCATTCTTTGCACTAAAAAGCTGTAAGATGGATAAACTCATTTCAGTTCATGACCTCCACAATGTAAGTCAGGCAGTGTATACAAACTGTGACGTTTTTCTTCCGTTTGGAAAATAGTGACAAATTTGGTTTTGTTTTCATCTTTTGCTAAAGCTCTGCTCCCATTAAATCAAAGTGCACCTTCCATGGAGCATCCTGAGAAAGGAGATGGCACTTTCTGAAAGAAAACTTCTGTAAATCAGGATATTGGTAAGCAAATCATGTTTTGACAAAGCAATGTCTCAATCTGACTTACAAAGAAAGATGAAAATCAATTAGGTTAATAGCCTCTTTTAACAGAAACAGCAAGGCACTGAGGATGAAGCCACTGTGTGAGCGATACCTCTAAAAAACTACTCAACTAGTGGGTAAGTGCTTTGGAAGTTTCCTTCCTGAGTATTATGACATTGTGAATTCAGTGCAGAAAAAGCACTGAGCAGGTCTGCTTTAGATGCACAACACGTCAAGCAGAGAAAGATCTCGAGACCTACACAAGGGAAATTCTCAGACACAACACTGGCAGAATTGGCTGGTTAAGAGGAGAAAAGCTTGATTCAAAGTTTTGTGCCAGTTCTGATCTACTGGAATCAATGGAGATGCATTGCTCTTTTTAACAGCAAGATGGTGGAAAAATGAGGCTTGAGGCTTCATATAATTTACATATTTTTTAAAGAGTTAATGTAAACAATTTCCACATTGCTGTGACTTTGTTCTAATAGTGATTACACAAAACTCGTTCCTTATTTTAATAGATAATTGACTTTTTAAAAATAAATGCCTCCTTGCAGCTCATTGAATCAAGCTCCTATCACTCTGGAATTAATAATGAAAACACTGTTGTTTGACTAAGTCAGCAGATAGCACCACAGGTAATTCCCACTGCAATACATACACCTGCACACAAGAAAAGCCAGTTTTTAGAGAAAGGAAAATCGTGCAAAGTACAGATGAGTGGTGATTACTCTTGAGCTTCTGAGACGTTACACTTCGTATAAATTACTTAGATGCCTATTCTTTTGTTCCTGATAAGGACATACATAAGATTTTCTTCATGTGGATATATTCAGCTGGATAAAAAGACTGACTAGTTTAAATGGGACTGATGTTAAAACACTGCGTGCAGCTACGACTTTGTGCTATATATAGCTTTAAAGTATTTGCTCGCAAGATTAATGCAATACTGGCTCAAAGCTTTGCACTTATTTATGCTTCTTACAGCTTATCTGGATAAATCTAATGGTTGAGAAACAGGTCTGTGGCTTTTGAGACAAGGCAAATAAAGCACAGATAGGAGCTCCATGAGGAGGTACGTCATGCAGAGGTGATCTCTTCAAGGAAAACACAAAGGCCACCTGTTCTGTCAGTAACAGAATTCCCTCCTACATAATTGCACTCATTCTGAGCAGAGTTGTGCTAATGTGCTACAAGATTTCTCTTTTGAATCAGACATTACAGGTTACTGAATTTTAAAACGCAGGTACTGAAATATAGAGCCTAGGTGATAGTTGCCTTCAGCAATACTTGGACATTAAGCTTCTCCAACTTTTAAACAGTTTTTTTTTAAAAAAAATAAACCACTCTACTGTTAGATGGGAAGGGCAGAAGCTTGCAAACATACTCCATTTGCTTTTCTGACCCAGCTCACTTTTTACACCTACCTCTGCATAACATCACTGGTACCTGAAACCTGAATCCCATGATCCAGAAACAGTTGAATAACTCTGCTAGTAATACTCTGCAGTCTGGGCAGTGTTGCTTTGCTGCAAATTCAGTTGTCCTCCCTGTAAATATGGCTAATATTTCCAGCAGAGAACTCATATGAAGTTTAGCAGATTTTGTATGATAGGGGAACATAAGGTGAAGCCACATATGGCTTCTAAGCCTTTTCAAACTCATCATCATTCCTATTCTTCACTGAATTCCATGTTTTGCCCTTTTCCTTCCTGCAGTGTTCCATTTTGTGACCGACACAACCTGCACGAACACAAGACCCTGAACAGGTTTGTGTCATCAGGTTTGTCAAGGTATCAAATGCGAAATGCAACATTACAGTGCTCCGCAACATGCACAACGCAACGAGGATCACCTCAAAGAATCAACACAATGCTTCTTTAAATACATTATCAGTATCAGCAGAGAACAAGAAGTCCTCATTCTCCTTCCTGACATTGCTCAATGAAAATTAATCTTTCTACATTCACCACTAAGCACACCCAAGGAATTACATTGATTTGGTTTTCTGCACCAGCCACGAGGCAAATGACAGATGCTCTCCATTAACAACAGAATGTGCAGTTAGAAGAGACTGAGCTGAGAAGTGAAATCACTGAATAGAATTTGTTCTGTCCTAGCTCAAACCAGGACAAGGGTTCAAATGTTGAAGCAATAAGCTCTGACATTCTCTTTTTGGCTGTCTCTAGTCAAGTGCTTATTGCTTCAGAAAGACCACACAGAAGGCACAGCAAACAAGACCACTCCTTACTGCAAAACGTCCACCCACTGTCGCTCCTTTTCAAAAGGATGTAGAATCACCAGCAGTCTCTGACTCTGTAACAGTGGCATCCAGGGGCTCATCTGACTGAGACTGACTGTTTCCCTGGGACATCTTTTTTCTTATCTTATTTCTCTTCAGGCTGGTGCCAGAACTTTGATTCTCAGTATCAGGGGAAGTGGTGGTTTTACCAGAACTTACTGTGCTTTTTGTCCCTTTGGAAGTAACGCTGATTTCACTTTCTAGGCAAGAAGATTCATTCTTACTCATAGTTTCCTCTCTGTCACTAGCATCTGTATCAACCTCTTCTGTGCTTTCATCCACGCTACCCTCACCATTAACATCTGACTTTTCTCCCTTGTCTTCCTCAGTAGCAGCAGTTTTTGTATTGGCAGATGTTTCAGAAGCTGCCTTATTTGAGTTACCCGCCGTGTCACTGGGGCTTGCGCTGGCTTGCTCCACATCTGCTTCTTCATCTTCTTCTGACACCTCTTCTATCGTGTCTTCTATTTCAAGGCTGGCAGAGGAGGTTTTGCTCTTATAGCTGGATCCTGAAGTTTTCCTGTAGTTTGTGTCCCTGTCACTACCTGATGCATTAGAGCTAGTATTTGATTTCTGGCTGGACCGCCTCGCCCTGCCACGAGAGCTACCTCCCTTGCTGTTTATACTGGACCTTTCAGTGCTTGTTCTGCTGCTGGACTCACTAGTCCCTGATTTGCTGTATGAACTTTGTGTAGACGAGCTCTTTGACAGGCTATCATCTTCATCGCTGTCAGAGTCTTCCTCATCATCGTCTTCTTCAGAGGAGTCCTCCTCTGATTCGCTGCTAGAGCTGGATCCAGAGTCATCTTCAGAATCCTCCAAATCATGCCCAGTGTCTTCATCTGAGTCCACAGTACTTTCAGTGGCTTCATCTTGGTCCAGAGTTACTTTCAAGTAGTCTTTGTCTTCTGACTCTGAGCCAGAGCTACTGCTCTTCACGGATGACTCATCTGAAACGTATTTTCTTCTCTTCTTCTTCTTCTTCTCATAATCACTGTCCTCGTGTTCACTCTCTGCTGTGATATTTATTGAAACTCCTGATTTTGTTTCATCTTTTTCATATTCCTCCTCTCCTTCTCCTTTTGCAGGCACTGTATCTTTGCTAATAGGCTCTTGAAATTTTCTGGAGACACTAATGCGTTTTAACACATGATTTAGTTTTCTCATCGAAGGTCTGTCATCTGTTGTTTTCTGGAAGTAACTTCCCCTGATAATCATGCTTTTCCCATCATCCACTTGGCGAGCTGACATCAACTTGGCATAGCTGGAGTCTTTCCTACTGCCTTTCACTTTCTGCAGAATCATGGGGAATATCTTTGCTTTCTTCCACGGAGAACGAGCAGACTCAGATCTTCCTACTGGTCTGCGAGCACTGACTGCTACACGGCTTAAATGCATCACTGCTTTTAGTTTCCTTTTTCCCTGACCGGTCCTATATGCAGCTCCAGGACCATGCCTTAGATCCATCCCACCACCTAAAGGTCTAACTTCTATTTGAGCCCCTGCTCTCTGGCTTATACCTCTGCTTGGAAGACCTCTGCCTTGACTCATCCCCTGCAAATTATGAAAATGGAACTTGATTATGATTTGAAAGAGAGTTATTGTGAGAACTTGTATCCTAAATTAAGTCAGCAGGGACACAAACCTAACAGTTTTTTTTCCCACCATCAAACCTAACTTAACTGTTTTAGAATAGCTCTTTACCATAGTTACAGGGAAAGTTTTACTTCTGTGCCCAACTACCTCACTCTGCACCAGGGAAAATCTCTGGCTTAGAAATGTTAACTCTTCTCATCTAATTAAAACACGTGTGATGGATTAAGAGTTTAGTATTTCTGAAAAGTTTTTAATAAATTTTTTTAAAAAATATTTTAAAAAAATGAACATTTAAGTCAAATTTCATTTGGCTGCCACTAACATTTTAAAATTTCTTTACATTCAGTTGTGAACTTTATGATAAATGAGTTTAGATGATTGTAGAAAATCGCCAGTTATAAGCTGAATATTAGTAATTCCCCATTTTGTCAACACTATAATATGGAATTACCTAAGGCTATGTTTCTTTGAACTAGAAATCCACATTGAGGGAAAAAAATAGATGTGGATATTAAAAGAAACTTTGCAATTACTTTCTGATTCTAGAAAATGCTGTAGACACAGGCTTCACTGGTCATCAGAGGGGCAAACAACGATTACCTCTGGAAGAGTCACTTGTTTGGTCTATGCAGAACCCAACTTTCTAATTAATTACAAAAGATATCTGACAAGATTTAATGCTCCCTCATCTTGTTGCAGAGACAGAACCAAGACACCAGAGGCTTACTTACCTCATCTGCTGTCGACCCATGCGGGCTATAGTAGTAGCCACCATCGTTCTCCACCACGACTTCCCCATACTCATCGTACAGCCCCGAGGGAGACAGCAGCCGCCGGCGGCTCCCGGCAGTTCATACCTGGCAGAGAAACATTCTCTCTTCAGAACGTGCAGCCACATGTTCACATGTCTCTCCACACACAGCCACACACGCTTCCATCTCAAAAGGACAAGAGTTTCCTCTCTTTTCTCTCTGCTTTTGATTTTTTTTTTTTCCTTAGCCGTAACACAATCTAAAATCTCTTCCTATCTCTGGGATCAGCCAAGAATCCCTTAAGTGCAATAACCTTCATTGCAGGTACCTGATTTTTCTGGGGAACTTTCTTAAAATCAGGAAATTATAGAATCCCAGCATGGTAGAGTTTGAAAGTGACCTCTGGAGATCATCTCGTCCAACGCCGCTGCTCCAGCAGGGTCACCCACAGCAGGGTGCCCAAGATCACATCCAGGCAGGTTTGGAATTTCTCCAGAGAAGGAGACTCCACAACCTCTTTGGGCAGCCTGCTCCAGGCTCAGGCACCCTCACAGGAAAGAATTTCTTCCTCCTGTTCAGGTGGAACCTCCTGGGTTACAGTTTGTGCCCATTGCCCCTTGTCCTGTTGTTGGGCACCACTGGCTCATAGTTAGCTTAGTGTCCACCAGCACTCTCAGGTCCTTCTCCACAGAGCAGCTTTCCAGGAGGTCAGCCCCTCCTGTACTGGGGCAGGACCCTACACTTGCCCTTGTTGAACTTTATGAGGTCCCCCTCCTATGGAGAGAATGAAAGAGGAGGTTCCCTGGGATCAGCTCTGGAGGATCCCTGCAAGCCTGTAAGAACAGCAACGACCCCTGAAGTGCCTGCAGTCAATGGGCATTATCAGAACGAGGCAGGGGGGTGTTTTTCTGCCTAACTGTAAAAGGCCAGATGCTGGTTGGGAACTGTAAGCAGAAAGTATCAGTCACTGAACTCAGGCTGGTGAGCCACAAACAGGGAGAAGATAATGTAAATTAATTTCCAAGATAGCAGAAATGTGCAAATAAAAATGTGAATATAAAAGTGGCATGATAGATGGGATATACACTCTGCAAGTGCAAGAATTAGATTCCTAAAGAAGCAGGCAGTTAAAAAGCCCTTCACTTTTAAACAGATTTTGTTGTCAGCACACACCTTCATGGAAACAAAGATTAAAGTAATCCTGAGGTGAAGGAACATTTCCAGATTAGATGCTGTAATAATAAACATCACCAACCAGGACAAGCAACACTTTCATAAACTTATAGGAAAAAAGAAAACATACCCATGCTCATAACTGTAGTAATCTTGACCATAATATTCCTGCCCTGGATCAATTCCGGACTCCATACTTAACTCCTGTCAAAAGAGAAACACTGATTGAATGCAGTATACATAGTCATGACCAATGAAAAAGGCACAAAGAATGGTATTTTACAGTGCAAATAAGCAAAATAAAAAATGATAGTAATCAGGGGCACACTGACAACTGGAAAGAACCATAATGAGAAGCCAACAGGAGCCTCCCAGATGAACTCCCTGGGAGTGGCTGTTCTCAGCGAGCTAAATGCTGATGCTGCTCTGGTGTGGGACACTACCTCTGTTATCCTCTACTAAAACCTCACTCAAGTAACACTTCCCCTTCGGGGATGGGGACCCTACCACTGCCCTGGGCAGCCTGGGCCAGGCCTTGGCAACCCTTTTGAGGAAGACATTTTTCTTCATGTCCAACCTAAACCTCCTCTGGTGCAACTTGAGGCCGTTTCCTCTTGTTCTGTTGCTTGTTCCTAGGGAGAAGAGACCAAGCCCCACCTGGGTCGAATCTCCTTTCAGGGAGTTGTCAAGAGTGAGGAGGTCTTCCTGACATTTCTTCCTAGGGGTTCTTCTGCTCTCCAGTGATTTTAACGTTGTGTCAGAGCATCTCGTATTTAGTTATAAGAACTGGAGAAATGACCTCCATGCTGTTCTACAAACATATCATAGACAGCTATGTCGCACAAAAGCCTCCTTTGCTCTATCGCTTATTCTAGAAACACTATTTGGTCTAAAAGGTTTGAAACACAAAGTACTGGGTATATAATCCACAGCAGCCTTTGCACCTCACAGCAGTGTGGTAATGCTTCCATCACCTTGTCAGGTCAACTGCTTTGTTCATCTCTAGGTACAATACTCAATTATCACTTGACTGGCATCTGCAAGAACAGATTGTGGTTGGGCAGCGAGGAAGTTATTCTGTATGTTAGTCTGGGCATGAAACTAGGAAAGCTTTCATTCCCCATGATGAAGGGCATGGGAGCAACTGAAAGATGCTCTCAAGGGGAAAATACCAAGATGCAGTAAGTTTAAGGTATTTAATTAAAACATCATAAATGGGATAACAACGTCAGGACTTTCCTTTTCATCTAAAAGAGTCAGGGGGAAAAACATTACCTCAGACAGACAAGTTTTCATTAGGAAATTATGAAAAAGCTATTTTAAAAGTTATAGAATAAATACAAAATGAAAATACCTCTGGTCTGAGAAGAGAAGGTCTCAGCAACTGCTGTTGCTACAAAAGAAAATTAGAAAGGGGTTAATTAAGCAGCAACAATTAAAGTGCAGGTCATTTGCGTCTGAGTTAGGATTGGCAAGAAATCCTAAAAGCAGAGTTCCTGAGAGTCTTTTGTACAGCAGTCAGCTGGGTGCCTCCCTGCTCCATTAGATGCAGAACACTGCTCAGCACCTAACACTGTAAAATCACTTTACACTCCACTATTCCTTTTGCCTAGTATAAAAATCAAACTCCCAGTTTATGTGCTGATTCTCTAAATTATTTCACTCCAGAACTTCTGTCCGAGCCCAGTGTGTTCTATGCCAGAGACAGCGAGGAGACAACGTCAGACAAAAAGTGATCTACAACAGGCAGAAAGCAAATCTACAGAACCTGCAGTAAAGTCTGCCCTTCAGCTATTAAAAACTTCAAAGTGATTTGATTTCTTACCCAAGCTTCTACTGCAACACCATCGCTTTAATCTCTATCTGTATTTATACCCTTCTGTGGCTCTCAACCACCTTGTGACCAAAAATACACTTTAATTCACAGCAGCAATAAGACAGCGAAGGACCACCTTGCTTATCTTCTCTCCAGTTCTGTGTGATTTCTTTCTGGCCGTGGCACAGTGAGCAAAGCACACTGATGGGAGGGAAGAGATCCTGAGATACCCTCTCAGGTATGTCACAGCTAAACATGGGTTGGTTTTGGTAACCAGGTTGTTAACTACTCTGTGGCTCCAGTTTTTCCAATGCCCATCACTTGCTGTTTTGTAAATTAGGATCAGATTTAGTTGAGAAAATCACTATTGTTCTTCCCACATCCCTCCCAAAACTTGGGGGCACTATTTCAGCCAAACTTCTTGGCCAAAACCAAACCTTGTAAAGCTTGGGAAGTTCTGTATCTGAATTGAGACACAAACCAGCTCTGCAAATGGAGGAAAAATCACAGCAGAACCACAGAAAGCTTGCAGTTTGTAAAAACACTGCTGAACAAGGAGCAGTAGGCTCCAGACAGATACTTTAAGATTAGTAAAACCAACACAGCCCTCAGCAGTAGATATTGGCCTTTATGACAGAAATGTATTTTGGAGAAATTCCCAATTATTAAATGAGTTAACTGAAATTTCTGAAGGAAACTCTCAGTGAAGAGTGAATTACAATTCATTGCTGGAGGAAAAGGATGCTGCAAGCACAGCAGAGGACACGGAGTTGCAGAGATCCATGTAGCCCAGTATGTGGCCCCTGACAGCGGGCAGCAGGAGATCATGAGGTAAGAATACACAGCAAGGGTCGGGGGAATTCCCTGGGAAACTGCTTCTGGCAGTTCATCAAGCAGCAGTCTCCTAGCCTGAGGGTTATGTTCATGCCCCAAGGGAATCTATGCTTCCTGAACTTTCTGAACCAATTTGTATTTCTGGTCTCTAAGCCACCCCATAGCAATGAGCTTCACCACATAGGCTGCATGTGAAAAGGACGTTGATGTAATTAATATCTGAAAGGCAACTGGGGAATGGCCTTACCTCTTGCTGTGCATATCCTCGCCTAGAAGTCAGAAAAAGAAAAAAAAAATAATTAGTATACTTCTGTGAGACTGTGTAAAGATGCACGTTGCCATTCCTTCTGGAGAGAGGTGAAGAGATAATGCAATTAGAAATATTACTAGCAAGAAAAGCAACACGTATCAAAACATGTTTGTCTTTAGATTTGCTCTGGGTGTAGGAATCACTGCATGAGAAAGGCAAGTGAATTTTTGGGATCTTTTCTTGCTTTAGATTGCAAATGAATGAGAAGAAATCTCCAATCCCCAGAAGCCAGAGAGCCAGTGCACCCAGTGGAACGCAGCAAAGGGAAGAGGGCTGAATGCCGCAAGTGGCTTTTTTGGCGTTCTCGTAAGAGAGGTCCTGCCCCACCACCTCCTCCCGTGACTCACAGAGAGACTCTGCTGCTACACACATCTGCTTAAGCAGTGAAATAATTTCTCTTCTCCTTCTGGACTTCCTGTTATCCACTCGGGACTTGCTAGAGATTGGCCTGGAGCTTCTTTTACTAATTTCTCGTAACAACATTATTATTAAAATTACACATTTCCTAATATTTACTCAGCAGGAGGGAGTTAAATTTTATTTTCTCTATCTGTGATTGTTTTGCCACAGGCTTTCTCCTTTTCATCTATTGAATTTTTTTGGTTGTTGTTTTAATTCATTGTCTTGAAGCCATTCATGCACATGACAAATGCACTTATACCTACCCAATTTTCTATTTTCACATTTTGTACTAGAAAATTAAAATGGCTTGGACAAAACTAGGGAACAGCAGTTTAGGTCTTAGCATTATTATTAAGGATAAACATGGATTAAACATTTTTTTTATAATAAGGAAAGGGTAAATGCTCAAAATTATTTTGAGCTTAACCTAATACACAACAATCCAGGCAAAATCTTTAATTACACTTGAGTAAATAATAAAGAACAGAGTAGAAGTCCTTTCAATTCTTTAATATCATCCTTTAGAAAGTTTTCTATTAATATTCAGCACATGGAATTGATTATCAGCATTAAATTAATGCTGTTGCCCATGTAATGTGAAACTAATGAACAACTGAAATGAAGATTTATCATCAGAAGATGATCTGTGGTGTTTCAAAGCCCACTTGAGGAACCCTGTATTTAGTTTCCACATCGCCTACAACCATCTCCAGATAAATATGGTCTTGTGTTGCACAGAGGATAAGTAAGCCCATTACTCTTAATTGCTCTTGAGTAATCATGATATTGCAGATTAAAAGCACAATACAAATAATTCTAATTAAATTTGGAATTCAACTTTCCTAAAAATAGCACCACGTTGTGTTTTGAGAGATGTTTTTACTTCTCTTATAGTACTGTGCGGCCACGATCAGAAGACAAAAAAGTCCCCAAAAGACAAAAAATACCATTCACTCAATACAGCACAAGGATCTATTCTGACAGAAAGGCAGAGGTCAAAACATCATCGTTCGTTTCCAGGAAGGAATCAAAGCTCTCCACCGAGGGAGGAATTGCTTCTGGATAAACATTATCAGCCAGACTTCACTGCAGGCAGTCAGAGAGAAATCTTCAGTGCACAATGGGCAGCGAGGAGATAGTGCCTGTGATGGTGCAGGAAAATGCAACAGCTCGTACACGCTGCTGGTGCTTAATGTGAGAGAGAAAACGAGGATGAATTTAAGGTACAAAATGTGCCAGCCTTTCACAGGTCTGTAGTGCTAACAGAGGTTAAAGGGATGCCGATTTGCCTAAAGCAACAATTTTCCCAATTACTGGCAGCCCAGCAGGCATTTGTTATTTCACACTTTCGATCTATTTTCACACTAAAACCAAAAGCATCATAAACTCCAAATACTGCAGACACTACTCAGAGGAGGCAACGGCTTAAGCAATTTGCCCTGACTCCTAAACTGGAGGTTTCCTGCAGTTCATAGCTGGAACTGAGGAGAAATAGTCTGGAAGGGAGAGGAGCGATGATATGCTACTGTCTGATTTCAGCTTTGCAAAGGGGTTTGCAAAGAAGCGTGCTCCACTGATACCATCCCTGCTCCTGCTCAGAGCAACCCAACCCAGCTGCTGATGAAAGGATGAGAGAGAGACCCAGTGTCACATCTGACCCCCACTGACAAAATCAGACAACCTGAAGAGGGGTCAGTGAAATTCTAAATTCTGAACTTCTTGCCAACCAGTATCGGTTATAATAATTCGTAGTGCTGCAGAACTGCAGGAGCATCCAGATTTTAATGGGACAGAACTTAATCTAACCCTGGGTTAGGTTAAAAACACATCCTACTCGTATAGTTTCTTTCCCGGTCTAATAGAATGTTCTGTTTTAACAAAGGCTATTCAAAAAAACAGCAGGGGAACAAAAGGTTGCATTAGTTCCAGACAAAATGAACTAGGTTTTGTAAACTTTCCACCCAAATAAAGATTTCCAGACTGAGAAAGTAGCTGTTCCTTATTAGCAAAGAGCTGATTACCAAGACCCCCAAAGACACTTCTGAGACTGATGAAACTACATGTGTAGAAGGGAGCTCCTCTGTGATGTCCATTCTTTCTGCTTACAGAGTGCCGCAAATAACTGTAGCCCAATAAAACCTTTGGAGCTTATGCTGTGACTTACTAAACACCTGCAAATTTGCTGCATGACACTAGACACAGCCAAATCAGGTCATATTTGTCTAATATTTCACTAGTGATGCAATGAACTTCACAAAAGCATCTGTTATGGGTCTACAAGCTCTAACGTGGGATTTGTGTACTTGAATTAAAATCTTTGTCTTAGGGCTCTGAACATCCTCAGCACAATCGTCTCTCACGCTCATCTTTGCATACTTTCCACTGTCTCCACGCCAGGACCACAGCAGACACACAGAAGCAAGTACACGTGGAGGCCATCTTCTGAGTCTGGCTCTTAAACCTTAGAAGTTCTTCTACCTAATAGCTGCTGAACTTAGACAACCTGCTGCTAATGCTGCAGTTGTGCCACTCTTGAAGAATCTGGCATTATTGGTAGGTATTCTACACGTGTGCATCTCCTAAATTACACAGATTTTATTGAAGTAAAAATGCCACGATTGATAACTATTTTCTAATAATCACATATATTTAGCTACTCTCTACATGTTTTGGAACTACAGTCTAGTCTGAGAAGAGTCTTAAGCAAAGAAAAATTCTAATTCTAACTCTGGAGTTTGGCTATGGGTCAAATAAAGAGAAACTACCTTCATCCACTTCTGACTGAAGCATCTATACATGTCCTAAATGTGGACTTAAAAAAAAAAGAAAAGAGAGAGAAAAGAGAAAAAGCCGAGCACCATAGAAATGCTGAGTATCTCCAGACAGTCTAAGTTATAAATCACCTTTTTTCTCAGAAGTACAACATCTGAAACTGAACCAAGGGGTTTGTTTTTCTTCATTATATAATATCTCCCTTTCCCAATATATTTTTAAAAATTGTCATATTGAACCAAATTATTTTGAATTTTGGCCAAAGACTAAAAGGAAACTTGCAGCTGAACCAAAGTAAAATTTGTTTAAACGCTAAAACTGCTTTTACTTACCAGTTTTTTCAAAGGACAAGCTAATTTACTCTAATTGACATTTCATGTAAAGGTCTGATTTAGCTGACTGGGAGCAAAAAAGCCAGTAAGTAAATCTGTATTACATGGACTTTTACAAGTATTTGAAAAATCCTCACTTGGTGACACTAATCAGAGTGACTTTATTACAGTTTTAAGATAAACGAGATGTTTCAAGTGTAAAAGCTCATGGCAAACTAGCATGAAAGTTAGAGAGATGCCAACAAAATGCATATGCAAAATAAAAACCAAACAAACGTTTTGTACATGAAATAAATTTACAAAATAAAAACTTTTAACGTGCAGTTACAATATAAAAAAAGAAAAGAAAACCAACGCAACGGAAGGCAGAACAAGGGTGACAGGAGGGCAGACAGCGGGGTTTGCTGGCAAATCAAGAGAAAACCTTTCCTGGGAGTCGTGATGCCAGCGGTGAGCGGTAAGAAAGCGACGCCGGCGCAGCAGAGCGTGGCGGTGGCATCTCGGCCGAACACGAAGGGGCCTCGCTGTGGTAACTCCGGCTCGCTACCCCTGAGCCTGCTTCCTACCAGTTCTCACCAGCTTTGGCATCCAGTATGGGACAGCAGGACTCCTCCCAGGTGGTAGGTTTTGTGGGCAAAGCAAGAGATTTCGCTTACAGCTGCACAAAATCGCGCTGCTCACCGGTATTACCTACAGCGAAGGCTGCTTCACATAAAGCGGTACCGAGCCTTCTGCCATCTATGACCCATGCTTGGGTAAAAATGGATTGTTTCCCCCAAGAATTTTTGGTAAACAGCCTAAGATCCAGCATCATACAACAGTAAGATGTAGCTCTGAGAAAACAGCTTGTAGAATTACAAATATATTACAAATTTCCGAGAGAACAGGACAGACGATGTCTCTCAGTTTGGGATTAGGACTGGACAAGTGGTGATATACAGCAGAGAAAGGGGAAAAGTCTGAATTTCTAGAGGGTCTGAGGCAGATACCATGTGCTGCATTAGAGTCATCTCACTCAACATGTCACATGCAGAAAACATCCAACCGCAGACGGTACAATCAGAGAGCCGTGGACTGAGATGGGAAGCGTTTCTCAAGCTCCTCCACAACACAGCTCAAGTTGCCGTTCTGCTGGTTGTGCTCAGCCACAGCTTCTGGAGTTGGCAGCTCTGGTGTTGCAGCCGGTTTGAGCTTAGGAATGGGCTTGGGCAGAAGGTGGTTTTTGTCTATTTGGCTGTACATGTTGGCCACAGACTTTTCGATGGCTGCTAAATTCTGAATGTTTTTAAGAATACCTTTCAGCTCCCTACGGGGAGGAGGCTCTGGCACTGTGGCCGGTGGTGGTGGTACAGCTGGCTGTTTGGCAGGGGATTTTGAATGCTTGGTGGGGGAGAGGTGCTGGGTGCTAAGAGGAGGTGAAGAAGAAGAAGAAGACGATGAAAGAGAAACTGTAGGTGGAGGCAGAGGATGTGGTGGCAACAGAGGAGGGGATGGAGGTGCTGGTGGCAGTGGAGGTGGCAGCAGCGGAGGTGGGGGTGGGGGAGTTTTAGGCGGATCTGGAATGCTTCCTATAACTTCTTTGGTCTGAGGAGCTAGACAGCTTTGGCAAAGTGGTTTCTTTATCCTAAAAGACGGAGGAGTTGGTTTGCGAGTTGGTGGAGGAGAAAGTTCTTCAGGATAGTCGTGGTGAGTGATGATTACAGAGGGGACCGCGGAGGCCTCCGGTTCAACTACTTCAGCACAAGGTGTTGGAGAGGACAGAGAAGAGCGAAGGCAAGGAGAAGCAACCACGCTTTTAGGAGACTGCTCTAGCCTGTTCTCTCCTTCTTGGAAATGGATGCTGTGTGTTGGCGATCGGATGGATTTCACATCAGGAGATCTCACTTGCTTCATTTCCTGCAAAGCCTGCTGCTCAAACTGTCTTGCCTTCTCTTTTACAGTTAACTTGGGGCCACTTATTTTCTGAAATAGTGGGCTGCTAATATCAGCATCGCTATGCTGACTTTCCATTCCTTCGTTCGCCGCTTTGAGTCTCTCCTGTTGCCACTGAACAGGGTCCATGATAACTGGCCTACTCGGCGAACCAGGCGCGCGTCTCTTAGCAACGTGAGCTGGTACCGTCCACGCACGGTGACTGCCTCCCAAAGAGGCATCTCTCAAGACTAGGCTTGCAGGGGAAAGAGGATCTAGAGTATCGTTTCTTTTCCGAAGAAACCCAGCAGCAGCAGGACTTTGAGTGACACCTTCCACATACAATGGGTTTCGAGTAGTTAATGGGTTCTCATCAGATAAAAAAGTTATGTTACTCGACGATTTGGGGCGATTATTGTTCAGTGATCCATTGATATTAGATTGCTTGTGAGCCTCAATAGCACGGGAAGCAAAGCTGCTTATAACTCTTTGACGGTCTCCTTCTTCTAAGACTGACTTTTTTCCCCTGCTTTGTTGGAAATGGTAGAGAAGAAAAAGACTTGAAAGAAAAGAAGATAATCACAGGTGAGGAAACATGCATGGACACAGATACTTATGAGAGAGAAACAAAAGAACTTATGATATGAAACAGAGCCATTAAATCACTTCTAGCAGACTACTACTACTCAATAGAAAGGTCACATTTACTAGACTACTGGGCAAGACATTTACTTTTACATCTTCTTTAAGGAAGAGGGACTTGGGGAGGAAGAAGAATTTAAAACAAGTGTTCAACTACTTGACAAGTACAAAAATAAGGGAAGGTCTTCTTAAAAAAAAACAAACAACAACAACAAAAAACCCAAAACAAACAGCAAAACCAAACCCTTAGATTGCAAAACGGTCGGTCAGGCTGTACGCTATCTTCCCACTGACACCAAACATCAGTTGCTACATAATGTGATTCATTTTCTCTGTGAGATTATACAGACTTGTGGTATTTACTGTTTGTATGTGGCACTATGTCATGTTGCACACAGCCAATAGAACATTCACAGGGGTTCCTGCATTAAACCTATTCATTCTAGAATAACTGTGCACCAAAACTCTGCTTATCAATAAAGCACAGCATGAAGTGTACCTGCATTGGCTTTGAAGGATGGGCCTTCACAGAAGAACACAGAAAATGAGAACTGTGTTTTTGAGCTGAGCCTGAAACCACGGCCCCAGGAGGAGCCAGAGGTGCAGCTAGGCACTCCTGAAGTGTAGACCCCTAAAGGTCCCTGTGAGGCTGAAGTCAATTGGCTGACAAGTTTGTCAGACTCGGACCATTCTCCTGACAACAATTCTTAAAGCATTACACCAAGCTGGCCATTGTTTCTTGTTTCTTTATGACACACGTACTGATGCAGAAGTATCAATATCTGTATGAATTTAATTTCTGCACCATGTGAAGCCAAATGAAAAAAACTCTGCAGCTGGATTACTCTGAATTTCAACACCAAAAGGAGGAGGTCTCATAATTTTCTGGAATTCACCTAGCATCTCTGAGCACCTCACTAACCTACCTTCCTCAAATATTTTTAATACCACAAACTTCTGAGCAGATATTAAGATAAATGTTATTTTAAATTCAATATCCCCAAACTGCTGGCTAGAGAAGTGTGCCCTTAGAGCTTCATTTTAAATAATGCTCACCTGAGGGTGAAAATAAATATATTTCCCCCAGATTTAAGATACTGGTCAATGTCAGACCTAAAAACAAACCCCTTATCCTTTCAAAGGATAAATTACCATCCATAAATTTCAAAGAGAAAATTACCATCATCAGCAACGTGTTCAAATCAAAATGCATTTCCATTGCTGCCATATACAAATTTGCTGCAACTAAACAGGCACGCTGACTAGCGTGGGGATGCAAAAAACCCAAAACCCCACTCTTAGGACACCTACCCTAAAAAGCTCTCTGATATATTAGATATATCTGTAAGACAGGCTGTGGTAAGAACATGATAGTGTCAGCGAACATTATGGTAGAAATGGGGTATAAAAGACTGAATTCCGCTTCTGTACAATTCACTCAGAAGTTCCCTGCCTCACACTGGTATTCCACAGTTCGGGTGTCATACTCAAAATCTTCTTGTTTTCTGCAGTTAAGTGACTGCAGCTAAAGTAGAGCATGAGTAGCAATGACTTCTAACAAACACACAAATCGAAAAGCCATATAAGACTATTTTTAGCAGCTAAGAGCTGCCCAATATTTTCACAAAACCTTCTGGGCTAAAAATTCTAAGTCTTGTCTCTACCAAAATTTGTTATATTCTTCAGAATGTAGATTTAAAAGGTTAAGCTTTATCAACAGAGGAACAAGCGAAAAATTTTCTATGATTATGTGCATGTTGGAAGATGAAGTTTTAGACCTCTTGGTCACATTGTTGCATCTTTTTTGGTGTTGATTTTTCATATCTCAGAAATTATTACCAAATCTAAACTAATTGGAAATTTAATCTCTGCTAATTAAATATTCCCTAGCAAAACTGGAAGAGAAATTTAAGTAACTAGATACTGGAGAGGAGTTAATTAAGAAATATTGAATCTCCTCTAAGTTATCTAATATGTAGAAGTCCCCCTAAGGCATGTATTTAGTAATAAAACACAGCTTCTCAACTTGTGTTTCTTGTTTTGTTTGGGAGACCACCCTCACAAACATCCTATGGGTTACAGGGACCTGAGAGGACTGATGAGAAGAGTCACTGCACAGAGCAGAGAGGCCACTCTCCCACTTGTGAACAACACCCAACAAAGCCACGAAGGGTTATACTGATGAACAAACTCTCCCCAAGCACTGTGGTCCTTCAAAAAACAATATGTCTGAGGCTTGCCTTTGAGCAGAACCTAACAATGAAAAATAACTGATTTATAATAAATTCTTTGTTTTAAAGCAGCATGCTTTGAGGTTG
Organism: Merops nubicus; assembly: GCF_000691845.1. NCBI lineage: Eukaryota > Metazoa > Chordata > Aves > Coraciiformes > Meropidae > Merops > Merops nubicus. Next base: position 159,493 of record NW_008581958.1, read on the forward strand.
GTCAAGTACCCTCCACCTATTTAGAGGTGAAAGAAAGAAATGATTCTGAACTTGAAGGAAACTCAGTAGAAGGTTCGTGCAAGATGACATAACCTTTATGCTATGGGAACAGCATTATTTCCAAAGCTTCTCTGTTCCTTCTTTGTTTCACATGATGCTTCACAAGGATGAGGTTACCCTGCAGTATCTTTCAGTTTATTTATCAGTGTTTTAATCAATTAAACATCAGCTCATCAGGAATTATAAATAGCAGACAAAAAAGATTTTGCTTGCTTCCAATTGTGAAATCCTAAGTCCACAAACTGAAGGCAAACCTCTGGGTGTACACTCAGCATTGGTTTTGCTTAGGTTTTGTAAGGTAGTAAGACAATTTGGCTTTAGAAATAATACGTCTCAAGTTCAGCAATCATACTTCATCTCCACTTCCCCAAGAAGGATAAAGAAGCATAGAAGTATTGAAACTTCACAGTAAATGTCTTTCCTGTACTCAATCAATGGACAAATCAAACATGAGTTTCAGACTGCAAGGTTTAATGGGAATTAACTGAAAGGAAAATTAACTAGTGCTCCTACTAGCTACAAATATTAAGACAATGAAATGAGCTTACTTACTGATGCCTATGTATCCAAAGACAGAGAAAAATGCAAATGATGAGACAAGGCAGATTTAAAACTAAAGAGCATAGTTCCATGTCATTTGCTACAAACATCAAATTAAGAAAACATGCCACAAGGCAGCATCACAAATGAAAGATGACTAAGGACAACTAAAGACAAGAAATCTTTGTGCTAAAATTCACAAAAAATGTTAATAAAAGGTATTTCCTAATGAATGATTTCCTAAGGTACATGAGTGCCTTGAAATCAAATATTTGACACTAAAAATAAGATAACTTGTGATTCTTTTTATAGAAGCATAGTATTGTCTTTAAAATCCTAAGGATTTTCACTTAGCCTCTAAAGACTTTTACTGCGTTATGTTTAATCAGTTCCTTAGCGTGATGGTTACCAGTATAGTTTAGCTTCTTGCAAAGACAGCTGAGAGAAAGTATTTCAAATATAGCAACTTCTCTGTTCCAATGAAAACTGTTTTGTGTCAAAATGAACATAAATCTAAGCCTCGAGGGGAATACTGTAAATATGTAAATTTGCACCTGTATGTTTCAGCAGTAAAACATGAAAGGAAATCTTTGCAGGTTTAGTATAAGGTCCTTTTCATCAGGAAAAAACACAGATACATCCACTGGGATATCCAGTTCCCGCAGATCATCAGCTTTCTATCATTGCCAGAAAAACCAATAGAAGTGAATCATTAATTGAACCATTTATTTCAGGAGAAACTGAGGTAAATGCAAAACAAACAGGAATTTTCTCACTGTATGTGTGAGTATGTACAGAGCTGTGATCTCGTGTGGTTCACCAGCAAAAGTGTTCACATTCAAAAATGTGAGTAAATACTACTGCCAAAGAAGTTTTTCCTCCCTTTCTGCCCAAGCACTAACATTCCACAAAGGTCAAGGGCACAGGAGGAAATTCAGCCTTCAGGAGAAGCTGTTCTTCCTTCAAGCATCACTCTAGTTGCAGAGAAAAGCTCAGGCTCTGGAATGAGTTCTAGCACAGAGGCTGCGCTCTGCTGGCCAACAGCTAAAGCCGCAGTGATACTCTGTCAGGCCTCCTTGACATTTTATCTACTCAATCACAGCTTCTAGAACATTTTAACTTTCTGAGTAAAACAACTAATGATTGAAAAAAGAGCAGAAGCTGGGTAATCCTCAACACCACCAGCGGCACTTTCTCTACCAGTTTCCAAACATGTCATTAATGCTCTGCCTTTCTGCGTTCCTTGGTTTTAAAATATAACTGTAGATGAGGAAGTGTAGCAAGCTTATCAAACCCCCCCCCCCCCCCTATGAGACAAATACCAACTGGATATTCTCTGCTGTAATATATTTATTCTGAGAGTTAAATTGCTGTTGGAGTCCATAAATAGAAGCATGAAAAGGTAGGCAGCTTGGTAATATTCTTATTTTACAAGCATATAATACATAAAGGATATATTGATGGAACTTTCAGTGGTTTCTCTACTTTGATAGTTCCTTTATCTTTAATTTCGATATTCAAACAGCTTCAAATTTGGAATGAAAAAGAAAGCCCACTTTATCCAACAGAATATTTCTTACTCTAGCAAATTGGAACAGGCTGCCCAAGGAGGTGGTGGAGTCACCATCCCTGGAGGTGTAATGTGTAGATGTGCTACTCTGGGACATGGTTTAGTTGTCATGCTAGTGCTGGGTTTATTGTTGGACTTGATGACCTTAGAGATCTTTTCCAACCTTAATGATTCTATGAAATGGAGACTTTGGGGCAGCAATTTCATTGGACCTGTTTAGTCAACAGCTACATGACAAATGTGGCATGCTGGCTTGGGTTTGCAATGGCACAAAAGGAATCCAGTCTGGGCTTGCCCTGGTAGTAATGGCCTGCTGTAGGCTCTTGCTCTAGGAAAAAACATCTTTTTATGCCCTGCTTTTTTGGCAACTTAGCAGGTTAAATTGTTTTTTCTCTCCTTATAGAGTCATCCTATTTATTTTATGAATGTTTGAAAACCTCAAGCAGCTGGGGGAAGACCTTTTGTGAAGAAAAGCCTTTTTGACACAGACTGCATGAAGTGATGCTCCTGAAAAGCGAGTCAAGGCTTTGGTCACTAATGATTTTATCAATGTGTCACAAGAATACTCACATGGTGCTGTCACCAAGCTCTTCGTAGAGGTTATTGGCAGCGGCGCTTGCTGGTTTGCCTGCTGGCAGAGCCATCTGGATTCTGGCGGTCTTTGCGCATTCAGCCTGTCGCCTTTGGTAAACCACACAGGGAAGGAGAAGTACTCATTAGGAACACTCTATACCCAGGTGTAAGCCAAGATGTAAAGTTTTCTAAGTTGTCTACATTTTTTTCCTGCAGTTCTCAAAACGTCCCTGTGCTTTGTCTTCTTCAAAGTAATAAAGTGACAATCTTCTCCTGGCTTTTTCAGCTCTCTGTTATTTGTTCTCTCCTGGGGGAATTCTAGAGCTCCCCCCAGCTGCAAGCCTCCCGACCAGCAATGCATCACTGACAGCAGGTATTTCCCAGGAAATCATGGAGTGCCAACTCTGACACTGCTCTGGTTGCCCAGGACCAACAATGGAGAGCGTAAGCTCTTTGGTCAGGTACTTCATACAAGTGCCAAGAAACTGTCATTTTAAACACCAAAAAAGTCTCTGGCAAAGTTTTATCACTTAGACTTTCTCATTAGGGTTGTCTCAATGACCAGTTTTCCCAAAAAAATTACTTTTTTTAAATGGGCAAATTCACTAAAAAACAAATTTCTGTTTTCTACCTAGAAAACAAAGCCAGTGATCTCTCATGTGTGTAACTGAGGTAACATGCCTGACCTCACTTTGGTTTGAGGGTGGCTGCCCCCTTGTCCTTTCTAGGGATGTCTCTCTACACATTGTAGCCTGACCTGCACTTGCTTGCTTGAAGAATACCATACACACACAAATATTTCTCTTTTTTTCTCTGCAGAAAACATGCAACGTCTTGAACCATGGCATGTTTAACGTGTGCAAGCATGCAACAGTTAAGCGCATGGAGCAACCATATGAGTAACATAACCTCGCCGTAGAGTGTGTTCAGGAGCAAGCTGGAGGATAGGAAATAACTCTTACTGAATGTCAAGTACCCTTTCTTCTTAAAAATAGAGACTGGTAGCTTATCAGTATTTCTCTACAAGTTCTTAGAAACAAAGCTGAAAATAAGTACTTACTCTTTGAATCTGTTTTGTTATGCAAAAAAAGATAAAGAGATAAAAAGGAAGGTTAAATGAATTCCATTGGCAACAACTGTCCTAAAGAGTGAACCTAACAGGAGTCATAAATTCGATGCTACTTAATTATTCCACACATAAAATTACAGAATTAATGACATGTTTAAAGAATCATCATTTCCAGAGCTGTTTAGCTGCTATTTGTGATACTCTCAAAACAATTCTGCAGTCAGCACAAACATGAATTACAGAGAGGAAAACTGCTTAGGGCTTACAGAAAACAGCTCCCTGCCACACACACAGAGAAAAGAATAAGGCATGAAAACATAAATATACCTCACGATATTTCTTTGGTAGGTACGTTATGAGGGATGCATTTTTTGGTAGGCTTTCTTATTTTCACATGCTTCAAGAATGCTACAGAGCCCACCTTCAACAGTGAAGAAGCATTATTTTTGGGTGCTATTTAGAAGATACAAGTCTTTTGTGAATAGTAAATAATACATTACTTGTAGTTACCATATGGGGTTTGTACCGGGTAGACTTGATTTCAAGGGCACTATTTGGTAGAAAAGAATGATGATGATTTCTGGCTTGCTTACAAGGCACTGTGCTGCACTTTGACAGCCATCGCTTTATAAATAAAATTATTTTTTTTCAGTAACTATTATTTTTACAAAATTTAGTAAGCTGGTCACTGATCTGGAAAGCTCTGAAAAATGAACCTACACACATAAGAAGTTTCAACAGTGAGAAAAACTTAACATTTTGATTCTGTGTGCCGTCAGTCTGACATTTATCCCGCTATAATCTCTACATTCAGTGTCAAACTGGAGCACCTAATATGCCAGAATGTTACCAGGAAAAATACTGAAACTCCTTTTGAAAAGGAGAAAAAAGGCAAAATCAAACTGCAAGGCTCAGAATAGCTTTTGATGTTGATATTAACACTAAAATTTCTTTTATTTTCTTTGGCACCCTTCAGTGATACACTTGTCGTTAAAGCATAATTTATTCACATTGGTCTGCTATAAATCCAACTCCAGTCATAGTTCTAGACAACAAAAATGTGAAGGTTTTTTTATGAAATGAAGTTAGGTGGATTCCTTAAAGCTCTTAAAAGAGATTAATGCTCTTTCGATAATCGAACAGATGTCAAGGAAAAATAGTGCTATTAGATTTCTAAAAGAAGCAGGGGATTCAGAAACAATAACCTAACTGTAGGTTGAACTGGTTCTGCAGCATTTTCCTGCAAGTAAATTGCATATACAACCTGGGGAGAAGTAAAGCAGTTTTGAGATGCGCTGCCAATAGGACAGAAGTTTGTCAAGCTCTTTCAAACACCTTTAAAAGGACTTTTTCCTTTGACTCAAATTGTTTGGAGAAACTGGGATGTAAATATAATTCAAAGAAGGTACATTAAGCACCAAGAACTAAGAGGTTGGCGAGACTACATTCCAGCTAATTCACCAATTTTAAAATGCAGACAGAAAGGAGGTACGGATTGATATCTACAGAATGTGAATGTGGCCATTTACTGGGGAAGATGCAGAGAATTATTTTATTTTTATTTTGTAATGATTGGCAATTCTTGGAGTGCTCAGAGCATGCATGTGGAACTGGAAATTTTTGGTGAGAAGAAATGAAAGAACACATAAACAGCCTTTAAGTCCAAATGCACTGATTTTAAAGCTGAGCAGACCTGAAAAGTCTTAGTTGAGAGGAACTTGTTAGTGATGTTGATCCTTTAATTAGTCTATTAGCCCAATTACTTAAACCTCTTGAGTCTATGAGAGGTGAGTGGAAATATCAAGAAGGTTCTCTTAGATGTACGCTGCTTTATATAGCGCTAAAATGACACAAAAATCAATTCCTCATGAAGCATTTGCAATTAAGAAGCATATAGCTAGGGGAAAAACAAACCAGTGTGTACTTTAGGATTTAAACAAAAAAAGTTGACTGCTCTTATTTTGCCCCAGCTACACAATTTTATTTTTGATTCCTTTATTGACGCAGCACCTTTTCCTCTGCTTTTTGTTTATTTGTGAGGTTTTAGTTTTTGGCAGGGAATTGAGCTCTGAACCTACACTTGCATTTCAAACACCTGGCTTTTGACCTCGTGTGTTGGAACGTATCCTAGAACAGTTACTGCACCACAGCTTTAGGAAGTGTAGCGAGATGCACTCCCTGTGCACTTCCTCTTTCAGAGGCAGCCCACACCAAGAGTTGACCAGCTCCAGTGGCAAGAGGGAAACGAGAAATATTTCCCTGTATAATTATTTCCTTGCAACGAAGGATAATTTTCAACATAGTTCTGCTAAGAAGCGTAGCACCCCTACTCCAACGTTGTTTCCTCAAAAAGGAGGAGGAGTACTTACTGTCTGTAGCTGACCATGACTATTAAAATAGCGGGCATGCAGCAGAGGATGATGATGACGGCCAGGGCGAGGAGCGCGCCCTCCGTGTAGCCTACAGCCTGCGCCTGCTTCTTGACGTTCGCCACCACGTCTGGGGTGCGGATCTCCAGGATGCGTCCCCCCTGCCCCAGGTACGGCTGAAATTCTTTATTGATGTCCAGCAGTTTGCCATCCAGGAACCTTCAATGGCACAGAAGAAAGCTATTACAGCCAAGTTCATAGTTAATGTCTTGGAATTACAGTATCGCTGGGTTAATAACCGTGGTCTGATAAAGCACATAACTCTTCTTTATGTGCTTAAGAGTATCAGCAATTCCCTCTAATCCTTGTATCAGTGATAACTCCAGTGGTGCTTAACATCAGGACACAATTCAAATGAATGAAAAGGAGAGGTGAGCTGAAGCTTATCCTGCTGTCTAGGGGTTAAAAGATCTCCACGCCATTGAGAGCAGCATGGCAAACGCCGGCTTTGTGCTTCTGCCTTCAGCCGTCTGTTGCAGAGGACTAATTAACCCTCCTGCACAGATCCCTAAAGACCACTCAGGCCTAAAGATCAACTTGATGCCACTCTAAAATCAAGTAACTTAGAGGACTTTCCTCACCTTCTTGAGGACATTCTTTGGATGGAGGAATAGCCTGTAGTTTGTTCCATTTGGTTTCCCTTTCAATATTAAAATGAAAGGGAATTTGGAAAAACGATGTTTTTATTAATGGCCAGCCCCTTCCCTCCAGCTACATCAATGGTGATCCTCATTCTCACATCTGCTCTGTCTAGTAAGCCTCCATGGTTTGGCCATTTTCTTAGAACTGAATTACAGAATCGTTTTAGTTCAAAGAAATCCTTAAGATCATCATGTTCAACCATTAACTGAGCACTGCCTGGTCACCACTAAACCACGTCCCTCACCACCACATATACACAACTTGTGGGCTTGTCCCCAACCCCTCTGGGAATGGGAACTCCACCGCTGCCCTGGGCAGCCTGATCTATGGCTTGACAACCCTTGTGGGGAAGACATTTTTTCCTAACGTCCTACCTTAACCTACCCTGGTGCAACTTGAGGCCATTTCCTCTTGTCCTATCACTTATTCCTTGGGACAAGAGACTCAACCCCACCTGGCTCCAGCCTCCTTTCAGGGAGTTGTTGAGTAAGAATGTCTCCCCTCTGAGCCTCCTTTTCTCCAGGCTCAACAACCCCAGGTCATTCAGATGGTCCTCACCAGACTTGGTTTCTAAGACCTTTCTTCCCCAGCTTCGTTGCCCTTCTCTGGACCTGGTACAGCCCCTCAATGTTCTTCATGGAGTGAGTGGTCCAAAAATGAATCCAGGATTCGGGGTGCAGCATCCCCAGTGCAGAGTACAAAGGCACAACTTTGGTTGTAATACTGGTGCTATGTGTTGAATTATTTGAGTAAGACTTTCCTCTTACAACATGACTATTTGATGGCAAAAGGAAAACAGATGAACTCATCTGCAGTGGGAGTGAACCTCAGGTCAGGTGAAGGATGGGCCCTCTCAGTGTTTGTCACCGTTCTGAGGGAGTTTATTTACAGGCTTCAGGCTGCCTGACAGCATTCTCTCCATCATGAAAATTTTTGGGTGGAACCTGTAAGAACATTCCTGAGCAATGCAGGAGAATTGTAACAAGGAAAACTAACATTTCACAATATGCTACACCAACTGTACTTGTTTGCTGCAAGTCAAATTGGTTTCATTTTAAGGTCAAACAAAAGGCCACAGATGGAGACTACTGTAAACTACCTCTTTTTTCTTCTTTGAGAAGATGCAGGCCATTGCTTCTGGAGTTTCATACCTCTTCTAAAAGGATAAGCACTTAATGCTTACAATAAACTGTAATTTAAACTTCAGGGGTTCTCCAAATGCTGCTGGACACCAGAACAATCTTAACTAACATTACTAATTACAGGAACAATAGCCAATTTATTTAGTTATCAGAAAAACACTGGCTTCAAGCAGGCCTGCAAGGGACATAGTTAAGAGTTAGGTCCTAGGCCAAGCTAGAGTATTAGCTAACCAGGAACCCTGTGCTGCTGTCACTGCTTGCAACCTATAATAATGCCCATCTTCTGCTTGGGCATCACCTTTGATAAGAACTTGGGACAACACAGTTACCAAGCAAAGGATTGAGGCAGCCTCTGAAAATGCAAATCCAGTGAAAGATGTTCAGTTGCTGATGCGGTGCTGAAGTGTTAAAGTGCTGGTAGGTTAAAGACAAGGAGCCAAATATAAATCCCAATTGAATGACCTCCTTTCCCCTATGACAGTAGATTTTCTATTTCTTTTTTGAATGCAAACAGAATGTTAAAGAAATTTACCTCAGAAATTTGAAAAAAAATATTTTAGCCAAGGCTTTATTTGCAAAAAATGTATCAGCCAAGGCTTTAACTTCCAAGGGAAAATAGAGATTCTTGGATCACTTTTGAAGTGAGGATTGACTGTCCCACAAGCTGCCAAGGAGTAGGCACCAGCTATAAAGATCCAAGTAGAAGGTACCCCAAAGGATGGAGGAGGATCCTGCTGATTCACAGCTATGCCAGAACCCAAAACCCTTACACCTGCAATGGTTCTCCTGGATAAAGAAAGTCAAATGAAAAACGCTGAGATAAAACAAACTTAACAACAAATTGCTAAAAAAAATATTCTGAAAGGATAAGCTCTGAATGACTGCAGACCTGCAATAATGGTTCCCAAGACATAAACCAGCAAAAGGGAGCTCCAATTCGTTCGTTGTACACTAGATGTCACTGGTGCTTGGTGCACATCTTCCGAGTTGGCAGAAGCACTCAGGCAGGACAGCTTTAAATCTCTGGGTGATTTTAACAATCTCTCAGTTAAAATTCTGTTAGCATTTTCATGACAAACCCTATTTTAACAGGTCCGTAACTCAACCATGCACATTTACTCCATGATGAAACATGACACATTGTGCAAAAGATTCAGACAGGGTAAGCGTTTTAACGGTGGACATTTTCCACTTAATATATGCAGGAGAAGTTTTCTAGATCCAACTGGTTTTTATGCTCCAATAAATCAAAACCTCTTTTATATAAAAGATAAAAAAGAAGGCTGATCATTTCAGTCTGTAAAATTATCTAAGTGGCCTCAAAGACTTCCAGGAGTTTGTGTAAGAGAAAGGAATTAAAGCATAGTTACTATTCAGCTCCATTTTTTGGTGTAATCAGACAGATTCCTGATTAATAGAAATGTCAGGTAATCAGTCACAGCAGTCTTAAGCAAAGGTATGAATCTTTCGTTGCATATCAGTTGTATGAAGTACAGGCCAGGGAAAAATCAGCACGTTGGGAGACCTGTGGGTCTCCCCAGCTGGCGGTGACAAGCACAACGTGGCTGTTATGCCCACGCCTCCTGAATCATGTCTTTGTTTTACAGCCAAACATTTTGTTTGAATGCCAAGCTGTGGGACTGGGCTACTCCTGTAGGACTTCTGGATGTGAGACAGCCCGTTCAAAATACTGTGGCAGTGAGCATGGCACAGCCTGTGTATGCACTGTTTATGTGCACATAGGCATGAGCCCAGGACAGCCAGAGCACGCCACATCTCCTTGTGTTTCCACTTCATAAGTGACTGTTGGACATGACCTGATGGACTGCAGCAACATCTCCTGCAGGTGATTACAGGAGTCTCAACCATTAGCTTTGGTTTAGTGTGGTTTATTTATCAGAAAAATTGTAAAACCCCAGACTAGATTGGGTTGGAAGGGACCTTTAAAGGTCATCTAGTCCGATCCCCCCACTGTGAGCAGGGACATCTGCAACTAGAGCAGGTTGCTCAGGGACCCGTCCCACCTCACGTGGAACGGTTTGAGGGAGGAGGCATTAACCACCTCTCTGGGCAGCGTAGGCCAGGGTCTCACCATCCCCTGTATAAAACATTTCTTCCTCCTCTCTAGCCTAAATCTCTCCCTTTTAGTTTCAAACCATCACTCCTTGTCCTGTGTCAACAGGCCCTGTTAAAAAGTCTGTCCCCGTTACTATTCATAAGCCCCCTACAAGTACTGGAAGGCTGCAAGGTCTTCCTGGACCCCTCTCTGCTCCAGGCTGACCAAGTCCAGCTCTCTCCTGCTGGGCTCCCAGCAGAGAAGTTCCAGCCCTTTTATCATTGTTGTGGCCTACTCTCGCCCCACCCCAGC
>NW_008581958.1:170015-173875 GCF_000691845.1 Merops nubicus
TGCCAGTGGCTTATGGGCTGCGAGCACACGGTACCGGCTCCCAAACAGCTTTTCATCACCAGCACCTCAAGTCCTTCTCTGCAGGGCTGCTCTCCAGCCTTTCAACCTCCAGGCTATGTTGATATCAGAGGTTGCTCCAACCCAGATGCAGGACCTTGTACTTGGCCTTGTTGAAGCCCATGAGGTTCACAGAAGCCCACTTCTCAGCAGCTCTGTAGCTGGTCACAAGTGTGACTTTGTTCAGCTGCTGGTGGGCATCAGCTGTTTGTGTGTAAAGCCAAGCATCTTTGGGACCCCAGCACCAACCAGAAGGAGTCACTGGTGATATGTGCCTGTATCCCAGCAGCACTCCACTCTGGGGAGGAATTTACACCCACATTCCTTAAAAGACCTTTGCTGGTTTTCAAACAGTGACAGGTTTAACATAAACTGTTGAAGTCGGGACCTCTGATACGTTTTAGAAGCAGAAACACAGCAGAGTGTTCCCAAAGAGCACATTTAAGAAAAAACACAGGTAGGTTCTAACAAAGTAATTTGGCAAGTTGTGATTTTAACCCAACTGGCAGAATTTATGTGCTAAACCTCTGCTGTTGGTAGTTCTCTCTATATATCATGAAATTTTTGAACACTTGGGAAATACCTTGGCTAAATTTATATTCCTTACTGCTAATTATTTTTAAAGCCAGGGGCTCCATCTCTTTCTGACTTTCTAACCTTTGTACTATCATATCCATTTTATTAAATAATCCTTTCTTCTCCAGATCTCTTTTCTGCTAGGATCCAGAGCAGATTCCTGGCTGGCAGAGGGATAGTTGTGACTCTTGGCAATCTCTTCCCTGTGAAGGGACCATCCTGTCCTCTGTCCTGTGAGAGGGGCAGGAAGAACATGGAGCCATCCCTTTCAAAGATCAAAACTCTGGGAAAGATGGTGAGAGGAGGAATTTCTTTTTTGATTTGGGTAAGCGACTGAATTGAGACAAATCTCTTGAGGTTCACCCATTTGCTAGTGAAAACTTGTTAACTTCAGATGTCAAAGTACAAAACTCTCACTTCATTTTTCTTCTTACTTTAGTAAGCTGACACTTACTCACCTCTACCCTAAAGCCAGGAAAGCATTCCCTGGGATTTTGCTGATTTAAATATTTAAAAGCTTTTGAAGAGAGAAAAGAGGGAAGGAGGGGAAAAAAAAAAAAAAAAAAAAAAAAAAAAAAAGCTGAGTATGCACATAGAGCATTTTAATGAGGTTGCTTCTAAGCTGATACTCCACACATTTGCAGAGCAGGCAAGTGAATAACCTTCACATTTGAAAAAATTGCTTTTTAACCTACCTTAACTCTCTTCTACTCTGTGTATTTCACTGGACACACACACATCCCTAAAAAGACTTTCAAACCAAAATGAAGAGGGACACATTTTTCAACCTTGAAGAGAATCTGCATCAGAAAGATTCTTTTTATGGACTTGAAAGAGCTCCACACATGAATACTAGCTTGTTTTCACATAGTAATGATAGCAGATTTGCAGAGACCTTTCCAAAGTGAAGAGTAAAAGGGCGTTAGAACTTTCAGCTGTCATCAAGGTGATATAAATTTTCTGAACCTGGGCAGCAATGAATCACAGAATCACAGACTGTTAGGGGTTGGAAGGGACCTCCAGAGACCATCAAGTCCAACCCCCCTGCCAGAGCAGGACCATCTATGATTCCATTTATCAGCTGCTTCAACAGATTTTTCAATCCCTGTTGTGTTGAACCACTTGCTAACAGAGACAGGCCAACAAACTTCAAAACAGGCCACAGAAACATAGGAGGAGCAACAAACAACACACTTACTTAAAGAGTTCGTTCCTCATTATAGCTCTGTTTGTTTGGGGGTCAATCGCGTAGACCATGAGGTCGGACTTGGTGTAGTCCTCTTCAGAGTAGCCATCCCCAAACCTCCGCGCACCGATGGATTCCACCACAACCGTCGCACCGGGAATCTGATCTTGGACGTAGCGTTCCAAAATCCTGAAGATGAGATGGAGTCAGAAAGACACAGTGATTTATTCATGCTGATTGAGACATATGGCAGCCCAAATGAGATAGTAATAGACACGAACCACAAGCTTAGAAGGATGGCAACCTTCAGAGAACTTTTAAAAAAATCTCTGCTCTAATATAACCTTTTCAGTGCTGAATTCCTGGGAAAAGCTTAGTAGCATTAGAAGAGGTCATCAGAAATAGTGTCCTTAAGTCTAGCTCTTTGTATTTATGACATCAGTTGAGGTTTAAATGGCTCGTGGGAAATACCATCTATATTTCACAAAAAAAACCCCCTGTCATCCTTTTATTAAGCTTATACAATTTCAGAACGCTTGAATTCCAGGCTTACACAAGGTGCATACAATAAATTTTCACCCACAGAAACAACCATTTCAACCATTTTTTGGTGGGATATTTCATCTGACCCTCCAATATATCAGGTGCCAGAACACCTGCTACTCCAAAAGGCATGAGTAAGTTTTACAGCCATAAGTAATTTGGAATATTGAGCTGACACACTTCCCACAGGAAAAAAAGAAAATAAGCTGCAGAAGTTCTATATGCCTGAGATAACAAGGGTGTAACAATGACAAACCAAAACAAATCTCTTCTCTTTCCAAAAAGAAGGATTTGTTACAAGCTGCCTGAGCACTAAGCTGCACACTCTGCAGAGATGTCTACAAGTCACAATATGTCAACACATGAGAAAAATGCAACTCTGGAGGATTAAAACGTATTAGAGAAGATGATTGATTTATTAGAGAAGATTTACCAGTCAATTTATCAATTCTTGACATGTGACCAGTTTTCTTTATTACCGAACTTTTCTGGAAGACTTTGTTCTAGATTCAAAAATCTCCTGGTTTTGTACAGATTTCTATGCAGAACTGTTTATGGGAGAAGTCTTAAAATGTGACAAAAGCACCAAATTTATGGGGAAAGGACCTCAGTGAGCAACTGAAAACCAGCTCAGCTGGATGACCTTCAAATCCAGTATGTAACAGGTAGAACAGGTACTCCCATCAAGACCATAGGTGGGGCTGGCAGCCAAGATGGTGGGGATCCCCCCTTGCAAGAATGGATGTAGACAGGAGAATGGAAAGCTGTTCAGACACCATCATCAGAAGAGCTTTAACCATGGCTGTTGGGCAAGGACAGAACACATCTCAGAGGGAACAGCAGGAGATTTGCTAACAGTGTGCTGAGCTTTCCAAGCTGGGACTGAGGAGGGCTCAGTTAAAGCCCACAGAGAGTTTTAAAACAAAAGCCTATAAGCAAATACTATCAATACTGAATACAAGGGCAAAGAAGGAAAGATGAGTTGAAAGTCTAAACTCTCCATCAGAACCAAACTATGGGGAAATACAAGATTTTTCTGGGCTAATTCATGTGATTAGAATATCGAATCAAAAAGCAATAACTGAGTTAGGAGGCAAAAGCAAGGGAAGGTGAAAGAACATGCTGCCTGATTTACCAAGGATGCACCACGCTGTGAAGGACAACAAATCTCACTGAAAAGGACATCAATAACTAAGAAGTCACTTGTTTTAACCAAAATTTTTGCAGTTGCTGAGGTTACATTTTGCTGCTGTTTTTTCCTGACACAAGATTTCCAAAGTCATGGATAATGCTGTCAAAGCAGTATCACCATCTCGTAATTTGTCAAGACTACTGATGCACATTTATCTGTCCAGTTTATCTGTTTTTTTTGGTGCAAGTTTAGCATGCCCTTAAAATAGAAGCTCTTCTGTAAGATTTTGAAAAATCCCAGCCTGTCAGGCCCAGGTCCTAGCCTAGCAGTGAATATATACTCTCAGCCCAGAGCTGTTTGTGTAGG